>NW_023366990.1:0-63880 GCF_902167145.1 Zea mays | reverse complement strand
GACCAAGACAATGGTCTCCCACCAATAATCCAAGAATGTGATTCTATGGCAAAGAAACATATGTGGGGTGAGGTGTATGAGCCTCTGGTCGACGATCAATGGCCACACAACCCTAATTTTTGTCGAAAATAGCCATGAACGACCATTTTCAATGACACTGAAGGCTAACACCTACGGATTTTTGACCAAGAAATGGTCTCCACCATAAATCCAAGAATGTGATCTATGGCAAGGAAACATATGTGTAGTGAGGTGTATGAGCCTCTGGTCGAAGATCAATGGCCACACAACCCCCATTTTTGTCGAAAATAGCCATGAATGACCATTTTCAAAAATACCAAAGGCTAACACGTACGGATTTTTGACCAAGAAATGGTCTCCACCAGAAATCCAAGAATGTGATCTATGGCAAGGAAACATATGTGGGGTGAGGTGTACGAGCCTCTGGTCGATGATCAATGGCCACACAACCCCCATTTTGCCGAAAATAGCCATGAACGACCATTTTCAATAATACCGAAGGCTAACACGTACGAGTTTTTAACCAAGAAATGGTCTCCACCAGAAATCCAAGAATGTGATCTATGGCAATGAAACATATGTGGGGTGAGGTTTATGAGCCTCTAGTCGATGATAAATGGCCACACAACCCCCATTTTTTATGAAATAGCCATGAGCGACCTTGAAAATAGCCATGAGCGACCATTTCAATAATACTAGAGGCTAACACCTACGGATTTTAGACCAAGAAATGGTCTCCACCAGAAATCCAAGAATGTGATCTATGGCAAGGAAACATATGTGGGGTGAGGTGTATGAGCGTCTGGTCGATGATCAATGGCCACACAACCCCCATTTTTGTCGAAAATAGCCATGAACGACCATTTCAATAATACCTAAGGCTAACACCTACGGATTTTGACCAAGAAATGGTCTCCACCAGAAATCCAAGAATGTGATCTATGGCAAGGAAACATATGTGGGGTGAGGTGTATTGAGCCTCTGGTCGACGATCAATGGCCACACAACCCTAATTTGTCGAAAATAGCCATGAACGACCATTTTCAATGACACTGAAGGCTAACACCTACGGATTTTTTGACCAAGAAATGGTCTCCACCATAAATCCAAGAATGTGATCTATGGCAAGGAAACATATGTGTAGTGAGGTGTATGAGCCTCTGGTCGAAGATCAATGGCCACACAACCCCCATTTTTGTCGAAAATAGCCATGAATGACCATTTTCAAAAATACCAAAGGCTAACACATTCGGATTTTTGCCCAAGAAATGGTCTCCACCAGAAATCCAAGAATGTGATCTATGGCAAGGAAACATATGTGGGGTGAGGTGTACGAGCCTCTGGTCGATGATCAATGGCCACAGAAACCCCCATTTTGCCGAAAATAGCCATGAACGACCATTTTCAATAATACCGAAGGCTAACACGTACGAGTTTTTGACCAAGAAATGGTCTCCACCAAAAATCCAAGAATGTGATCTATGGCAAGGAAACATATGTGGGGTGAGATTTATGAGCCTCTAGTCGATGATAAATGGCCACACAACCCCCCATTTTTTTTATTAAAATAGCCATGAGCGACCATTTTCAATAATATTAGAGGCTAAGACCTACGTATTTTGACCAAGAAATGGTCTCCACCAGAATCCAAGAATGTGATCTATGGCAAGGAAACATATGTGGGGTGAGGTGTATGAGCCTCTGGTCGATGATCAATGGCCACACAACCCCCATTTTTGTCGAAAATAGCCATGAATGACCATTTACAATAATACCGAAGGCTAACCACCTACGGATTTTTGACCAAGAAATGGTCTCCACCAGAAATCCAAGAATGTGATCTATGGCAAGGAAACATATGTGGGGTGAGGTGTATGAGCCTCTGGTCGATGATCAATGGCCACACAACTCCCATTTTTGTCGAAAATAGCCATGAACGACCATTTTCAATAATATCGAAGGCTAACACCTACGGATTTTTGACCAAGAAATGGTCTCCACCAGAAATCCAAGAATGTGATCTACGACAAGGAAACATATGTGGGGTGAGGTGTATGAGCCTCTGGTTGACGATCAATGGCCACACAACCCCCATTTTGCCGAAAATAGCCATGAATGACCATTTTCAATAATACCGAAGGCTAACACGTACGAGTTTTTAACCAAGAAATGGTTTCCACCAGAAATCCAAGAATGTAATCTATGGCAAGGAAACATATGTGGGGTGAGGTTTATGAGCCTCTAGTCGATGATAAATGGCCACACAACCCCCCATTTTTTATGAAAATAGCCATGAGCGACCTTGAAAATAGCCATGAGCGACCATTTTCAATAATATTAGAGGCTAAGACCTACGGATTTTTGACCAAGAAATGGTCTCCACCAGAAATACAAGAATGTGATCTATGGCAAGGAAACATATGTGGGGTGAGGTGTATGAGCCTCTGGTCGATGATCAATGGCCACACAACCCCCATTTTTGTCGAAAATAGCCATGAATGACCATTTACAATAATACCGAAGGCTAACACCTACGGATTTTTGACCAAGAAATGGTCTCCACCAGAAATCCAAGAATGTGATCTATGGCAAGGAAACATATGTGGGGTGAGGTGTATGAGCCTCTGGTCGATAATCAATGGCCACACAACCCCCATTTTTGTCGAAAATAGCCATGAACGACCATTTTCAATAATATCGAAGGCTAACACCTATGGATTTTTGACCAAGAAATGGTCTCCACCAGAAATCCAAGAATGTGATCTACGACAAGGAAACATATGTGGGGTGAGGTGTATGAGCCTCTGGTCGACGATCAATGGCCACACAACCCCCATTTTGCCGAAAATAGCCATGAATGACCATTTTCAATAATACCGAAGGCTAACACGTACGAGTTTTTAACCAAGAAATGGTTTCCACCAGAAATCCAAGAATGTAATCTATGGCAAGGAAACATATGTGGGGTGAGGTTTATGAGCCTCTAGTCGATGATAAATGGCCACACAACCCCCATTTTTTATGAAAATAGCCATGAGCGACCTTGAAAATAGCCATGAGCGACCATTTTCAATAATACTAGAGGCTAACACCTACGGATTTTAGACCAAGAAATGGTCTCCACCAGAAATCCAAGAATGTGATCTATGGCAAGGAAACATATGTGGGGTGAGGTGTATGAGCGTCTGGTCGATGATCAATGGCCACACAACCCCCATTTTTGTCGAAAATAGCCATGAACGACCATTTTCAATAATACCGAAGGCTAACACCTACGGAATTTTGACCAAGAAATGGTCTCCACCAGAAATCCAAGAATGTGATCTATGGCAAGGAAACATATGTGGGGTGAGGTGTATGAGCCTCTGGTCGACGATCAATGGCCACACAACCCCCATTTTTTATGAAAATAGCCATGAGCGACCTTGAAATAGCCATGAGCGACCATTTTCAATAATACTAGAGGCTAACACCTACGGATTTTAGACCAAGAAATGGTCTCCACCAGAAATCCAAGAATGTGATCTATGGCAAGGAAACATATGTGGGGTGAGGTGTATGAGCGTCTGGTCGATGATCAATGGCCACACAACCCCCATTTTTGTCGAAAATAGCCATGAACGACCATTTTCAATAATACCGAAGGCTAACACCTACGCATTTTTGACCAAGAAATGGTCTCCACCAGAAATCCAAGAATGTGATCTATGGCAAGGAAACATATGTGGGGTGAGGTGTATGATCCTCTGGTCGATGATAAATGGCCACACAACCCCCATTTTTGTCGAAAATAGCCATGAACGACCATTTTCAATATATCGAAGGCTAACACCTACGGATTTTTGACCAAGAAATGGTCTCCACCAGAAATCCAAGAATGTGATCTACGACAAGGAAACATATGTGGGGTGAGGTGTATGAGCCTCTGGTCGACGATCAATGGCCACACAACCCCCATTTTGCCGAAAATAGCCATGAATGACCATTTTCAATAATATCGAAGGCTAACACCTACGGATTTTTGACCAAGAAATGGTCTCCACCAGAAATCCAAGAATGTGATCTACGACAACGGAAACATATGTGGGGTGAGGTGTATGAGCCTCTGGTCGACGATCAATGGCCACACAACCCCCATTTTGCCGAAAATAGCCATGAATGACCATTTTCAATAATACCGAAGGCTAACACGTACGAGTTTTTAACCAAGAAATGGTTTCCACCAGAAATCCAAGAATGTAATCTATGGCAAGGAAACATATGTGGGGTGAGGTTTATCAGCCTCTAGTCGATGATAAATGGCCACACAACCCCCATTTTTTATGAAAATAGCCATGAGCGACCTTGAAAATAGCCATGAGCGACCATTTTCAATAATACTAGAGGCTAACACCTACGGATTTTAGACCAAGAAATGGTCTCCACCAGAAATCCAAGAATGTGATCTATGGCAAGGAAACATATGTGGGGTGAGGTGTATGAGCGTCTGGTCGATGATCAATGGCCACACAACCCCCATTTTTGTCGAAAATAGCCATGAACGACCATTTTCAATAATACCGAAGGCTAACACCTACGGATTTTTGACCAAGAAATGGTCTCCACCAGAAATCCAAGAATGTGATCTATGGCAAGGAAACATATGTGGGAGTGAGGTGTATGAGCCTCTGGTCGATGATCAATGGCCACACAACCTCCATTTTTGTCGAAAATAGCCATGAACGACCATTTTCAATAATATCGAAGGCTAACACCTACTGATTTTTGACCAAGAAATGGTCTCCACCAGAAATCTAAGAATGTGATCTACGACAAGGAAACATATGTGGGGTGAGGTGTATGAGCCTCTGGTCGACGATCAATGGCCACACAACCCCCATTTTGCCGAAAATAGCCATGAATGACCATTTTCAATAATATCGAAGGCTAACACCTACGGATTTTTGACCAAGAAATGGTCTCCACCAGAAATCCAAGAATGTGATCTACGACAAGGAAACATATGTGGGGTGAGGTGTATGAGCCTCTGGTCGACGATCAATGGCCACACAACCCCCATTTTGCCGAAAATATCCATGAATGACCATTTTCAATAATACCGAAGGCTAACACGTACGAGTTTTTAACCAAGAAATGGTTTCCACCAGAAATCCAAGAATGTATTCTATGGCAATGAAACATATGTGGGGTGAGGTTTATGAGCCTCTAGTCGATGATAAATGGCCACACAACCCCCATTATTTATGAAAATAGCCATGAGCGACCTTGAAAATAGCCATGAGCGACCATTTTCAATAATACTAGAGGCTAACACCTACGGATTTTAGACCAAGAAATGGTCTCCACCAGAAATCCAAGAATGTGATCTATGGCAAGGAAACATATGTGGGGTGAGGTGTATGAGCGTCTGGTCGATGATCAATGGCCACACAACCCCCATTTTGTCGAAAATAGCCATGAACGACCATTTTCAATAATACCGAAGGCTAACACCTACGGATTTTTTACCAAGAAATGGTCTCCACCAGAAATCCAAGAATGTGATCTATGGCAAGGAAACATATGTGGGGTGAGGTGTATGAGCCT
Source organism: Zea mays (assembly GCF_902167145.1). Taxonomy (NCBI): domain Eukaryota; kingdom Viridiplantae; phylum Streptophyta; class Magnoliopsida; order Poales; family Poaceae; genus Zea; species Zea mays. The sequence goes on along the minus strand of NW_023366990.1, from coordinate 58,273 downwards.
CTAGTCGATGATCAATGGCCACACAACCCCCATTTTTGTCGAAAATAGCCATGAATGACCATTTTCAAAAATACCAAAGGCTAACACGTACGGATTTTTAACCAAGAAATGGTCTCCACCAGAAATCCAAGAATGTGATCTATGGCAAGGAAACATATGTGGGGTGAGGTGTACGAGCCTCTGGTCGATGATCAATGGCCACACAACCCCCATTTTTGCCGAAAATAGCCATGAATGACCATTTTCAATAATACCGAAGGCTAACACGTACGAGTTTTTAACCAAGAAATGGTCTCCACCAGAAATCCAAGAATGTGATCTATGGCAAGGAAACATATGTGGGGTGAGGTGTATGAGCGTCTGGTCGATGATCAATGGCCACACAACCCCCATTTTTGTCGAAAATAGCCATGAACGACCATTTTCAATAATACCGAAGGCTAACACCTACGGATTTTTGACCAAGAAATGGTCTCCACCAGAAATCCCAGAATGTGATCTATGGCAAGGAAACATATGTGGGGTGAGGTGTATGAGCCTCTGGTCGACGATCAATGGCCACACAACCCTAATTTTTGTCGAAAATAGCCATGAACGACCATTTTCAATGACATTGAAGGCTAACACCTACGGATTTTTGACCAAGAAATGGTCTCCACCATAAATCCAAGAATGTGATCTATGGCAAGGAAACATATGTGTAGTGAGGTGTATGAGCCTCTGGTCGATGATCAATGGCCACACAACCCCCATTTTTGTCGAAAATAGCCATGAATGACCATTTACAATAATACCGAAGGCTAACACCTACGGATTTTTGACCAAGAAATGGTCTCCACCAGAAATCCAAGAATATGATCTATGGCAAGGAAACATATGTGGGGTGAGGTGTATGAGCCTCTGGTCGACGATCAATGGCCACACAACCCCCATTTTGCCGAAAATAGCCATGAATGACCATTTTCAATAATACTGAAGGCTAACACGTACGAGTTTTTAACCAAGAAATGGTCTCCACCAGAAATCCAAGAATGTAATCTATGGCAAGGAAACATATGTGGGGTGAGGTTTATGAGCCTCTAGTCAATGATAAATGGCCACACAAGCTCCATTTTTTATGAAAATAGCCATGAGCGACCTTGAAAATAGCCATGAGCGACCATTTTCAATAATACTAGAGGCTAACACCTACGGATTTTAGACCAAGAAATGGTCTCCACCAGAAATCCAAGAATGTGATCTATGGCAAGGAAACATATGTGGGGTGAGGTGTATGAGCGTCTGGTCGATGATCAATGGCCACACAACCCCCATTTTTGTCGAAAATAGCCATGAATGACCATTTTCAATAATATCGAAGGCTAACACCTACGGATTTTTGACCAAGAAATGGTCTCCACCAGAAATCCAAGAATGTGATCTATGGCAAGGAAACATATGTGGGGTGAGGAGTATGAGCGTCTGGTCGATGATCAATGGCCACACAACCCCCATTTTTGTCGAAAATAGCCATGAACGACCATTTTCAATAATACCGAAGGCTAACACCTACGGATTTTTTACCAAGAAATGGTCTCCACCAGAAATCCAAGAATGTGATCTATGGCAAGGAAACATATGTGGGGTGAGGTGTATGAGGCAAAATGGGGGTTGTGTGGCCATTGATCGTCGACCAGAGGCTCATACACCTCACCCCACATATGTTTCCTTGTCGTAGATCACATTCTTGGATTTCTGGTGGAGACCATTTCTTGGTCAAAAATCCGTAGGTGTTAGCCTTCGATATTATTGAAAATGGTCATTCATGGCTATTTTCGGCAAAATGGGGGTTGTGTGGCCATTGATCGTCGACCAGAGGCTCATACACCTCACCCCACATATGTTTCCTTGTCGTAGATCACATTCTTGGATTTCTGGTGGAGACCATTTCTTGGTCAAAAATCCGTAGGTGTTAGCCTTCGATATTATTGAAAATGGTCGTTCATGGCTATTTTCGACAAAAATGGAGGTTGTGTGGCCATTGATCATCGACCAGAGGCTCATACACCTCACCCCACATATGTTTCCTTGCCATAGATCACATTCTTGGATTTCTGGTCGAGACCATTTCTTGGTAAAAAATCCGTAGGTGTTAGCCTTCGGTATTATTGAAAATGGTCGTTCATGGCTATTTTCGACAAAAATGGGATTTGTGTGGCCATTGATCATCGACCAGACGCTCATACACCTCACCCCACATATGTTTCCTTGCCATAGATCACATTCTTGGATTTCTGGTGGAGACCATTTCTTGGTCAAAAATCCGTAGGTGTTAGCCTTCGATATTATTGAAAATGGTCGTTCATGGCTATTTTCGACAAAAATGGGGGTTGTGTGGCCATTGATCATCGACCAGACGCTCATACACCTCACCCCACATATGTTTCCTTGCCATAGATCACATTCTTGGATTTCTGGTGGAGACCATTTCTTGGTCTAAAATCCGTAGGTGTTAGCCTCTAGTATTATTGAAAATGGTCGCTCATGGCTATTTTCAAGGTCGCTCATGGCTATTTTCATAAAAAATGGGGGTTGTGTGGCCATTTATCATCGACTAGAGGCTCATAAACCTCACCCCACATATGTTTCCTTGCCATAGATTACATTCTTGGATTTCTGGTGGAAACCATTTCTTGGTTAAAAACTCGTACGTGTTAGCCTTCGGTATTATTGAAAATGGTCATTCATGGCTATTTTCGGCAAAATGGGGGTTGTGTGGCCATTGATCGTCGACCAGAGGCTCATACACCTCACCCCACATATGTTTCCTTGTCGTAGATCACATTCTTGGATTTCTGGTGGAGACCATTTCATTGGTCAAAAATCCGTAGGTGTTAGCCTTCGATATTATTGAAAATGGTCATTCATGGCTATTTTCGGCAAAATGGGGGTTGTGTGGCCATTGATCGTCGACCAGAGGCTCATACACCTCACCCCACATATGTTTCCTTGTCGTAGATCACATTCTTGGATTTCTGGTGGAGACCATTTCTTGGTCAAAAATCCGTAGGTGTTAGCCTTCGATATTATTGAAAATGGTCGTTCATGGCTATTTTCGACAAAAATGGGGGTTGTGTGGCCATTGATCATCGACCAGAGGCTCATACACCTCACCCCACATATGTTTCCTTGCCATAGATCACATTCTTGGATTTCTGGTGGAGACCATTTCTTGGTCAAAAATCCGTAGGTGTTAGCCTTCGGTATTTTTGAAAATGGTCGTTCATGGCTATTTTCGACAAAAATGGGGGTTGTGTGGCCATTGATCATCGACCAGACGCTCATACACCTCACCCCACATATGTTTCCTTGCCATAGATCACATTCTTGGATTTCTGGTGGAGACCATTTCTTGGTCTAAAATCCGTAGGTGTTAGCCTCTAGTATTATTGAAAATGGTCGCTCATGGCTATTTTCAAGGTCGCTCATGGCTATTTTCATAAAAAATGGGGGTTGTGTGGCCATTGATCGTCGACCAGAGGCTCATACACCTCACCCCACATATGTTTCCTTGCCATAGATCACATTCTTGGATTTCTGGTGGAGACCATTTCTTGGTCAAAAATCCGTAGGTGTTAGCCTTCGGTATTATTGAAAATGGTCGTTCATGGCTATTTTCGACAAAAATGAGGGTTGTGTGGCCATTGATCATCGACCAGACGCTCATACACCTCACCCCACATATGTTTCCTTGTCCATAGATCACATTCTTGGATTTCTGGTGGAGACCATTTCTTGGTCTAAAATCCATAGGTGTTAGCCTCTAGTATTATTGAAAATGGTCGCTCATGGCTATTTTCAAGGTCGCTCATGGCTATTTTCATTAAAAAATGGGGGTTGTGTGGCCATTTATCATCGACTAGAGGCTCATAAACCTCACCCCACATATGTTTCCTTGCCATAGATTACATTCTTGGATTTCTGGTGGAAACCATTTCTTGGTTAAAAACTCGTACGTGTTAGCCTTCGGTATTATTGAAAATGGTCATTCATGGCTATTTTTGGCAAAATGGGGGTTGTGTGGCCATTGATCATCGACCAGAGGCTCGTACACCTCACCCCACATATGTTTCCTTGCCATAGATCACATTCTTGGATTTCTGGTGGAGACCATTTCTTGGTCAAAAATCCGTACGTGTTAGCCTTTGGTATTTTTGAAAATGATCATTCATGGCTATTTTCGACAAAAATGGGGGTTGTGTGGCCATTGATCATCGACTAGAGGCTCATACACCTCACCCCACATATGTTTCCTTGCCATAGATCACATTCTTGGATTTCTGGTGGAGACCATTTCTTGGTCAAAAATCCGTAGGTGTTAGCCTTCGGTATTATTGAAAATGGTCATTCATGGCTATTTTCGACAAAAATGGGGGTTGTGTGGCCATTGATCATCGACCAGACGCTCATACACCTCACCCCACATATGTTTCCTTGCCATAGATCACATTCTTGGATTTCTGGTGGAGACCAATTCTTGGTCTAAAATCCGTAGGTGTTAGCCTCTAGTATTATTGAAAATGGTCGCTCATGGCTATTTTCAAGGTCGCTCATGGCTATTTTCATAAAAAATGGAGCTTGTGTGGCCATTTATCATCGACTAGAGGCTCATAAACCTCACCCCACATATGTTTCCTTGCCATAGATTACATTCTTGGATTTCTGGTGGAGACCATTTCTTGGTTAAAAACTCGTACGTGTTAGCCTTCGGTATTATTGAAAATGGTCATTCATGGCTATTTTCGGCAAAATGGGGGTTGTGTGGGCATTGATCGTCGACCAGAGGCTCATACACCTCACCCCATATATGTTTCCTTGCCATAGATCATATTCTTGGATTTCTGGTGGAGACCATTTCTTGGTCAAATATCCGTAGGTGTTAGCCTTCGGTATTATTGTAAATGGTCATTCATGGCTATTTTCGACAAAAATGGGGGTTGTGTGGCCATTGATCATCGACCAGAGGCTCATACACCTCACTACACATATGTTTCCTTGCCATAGATCACATTCTTGGATTTATGGTGGAGACCATTTCTTGGTCAAAACTCCGTAGGAGTTAGCCTTCAATGTCATTGAAAATGGTCGTTCATGGCTATTTTCGACAAAAATTAGGGTTGTGTGGCCATTGATCGTCGACCAGAGGCTCATACACCTCACCCCACATATGTTTCCTTGCCATAGATCACATTCTTGGATTTCTGGTGGAGACCATTTCTTGGTCAAAAATCCGTAGGTGTTAGCCTTCGGTATTATTGAAAATGGTCGTTCATGGCTATTTTCGACAAAAATGGTGGTTGTGTGGCCATTGATCATCGACCAGACGCTCATACACCTCACCCCACATATGTTTCCTTGCCATAGATCACATTCTTGGATTTCTGGTGGAGACCATTTCTTGGTTAAAAACTCGTACGTGTTAGCCTTCGGTATTATTGAAAATGGTCATTCATGGCTATTTTCGGCAAAATGGGGGTTGTGTGGCCATTGATCATCGACCAGAGGCTCGTACACCTCACCCCACATATGTTTCCTTGCCATAGATCACATTCTTGGATTTCTGGTGGAGACCATTTCTTGGTTAAAAATCTGTACGTGTTAGCCTTTGGTATTTTTGAAAATGGTCATTCATGGCTATTTTCGACAAAAATGGGGGTTGTGTGGCCATTGATCATCGACTAGAGGCTCATACACCTCACCCCACATATGTTTCCTTGCCATAGATCACATTCTTGGATTTCTGGTGGAGACCATTTCTTGGTAAAAAATCCGTAGGTGTTAGCCTTCGGTATTATTGAAAATGGTCGTTCATGGCTATTTTCGACAAAAATGGGGGTTGTGTGGCCATTGATCATCGACCAGACGCTCATACACCTCACCCCACATATGTTTCCTTGCCATAGATCACATTCTTGGATTTCTGGTGGAGACCATTTCTTGGTCTAAAATCCGTAGGTGTTAGCCTCTAGTATTATTGAAAATGGTCGCTCATGGCTATTTTCAAGGTCGCTCATGGCTATTTTCATAAAAAATGGGGGTTGTGTGGCCATTTATCATCGACTAAAGGCTCATAAACCTCACCCCACATATGTTTCATTGCCATAGATTACATTCTTGGATTTTTGGTGGAAACCATTTCTTGGTTAAAAACTCGTACGTGTTAGCCTTCGGTATTATTGAAAATGGTCATTCATGGCTATTTTCGGCAAAATGGGGGTTGTGTGGCCATTGATCGTCGACCAGAGGCTCATACACCTCACCCCACATATGTTTCCTTGTCGTAGATCACATTCTTGGATTTCTGGTGGAGACCATTTCTTGGTCAAAAATCCGTAGGTGTTAGCCTTCGATATTATTGAAAATGGTCGTTCATGGCTATTTTCGACATAAATGGAGGTTGTGTGGCCATTGATCATCGACCAGAGGCTCATACACCTCACCCCACATATGTTTCCTTGCCATAGATCACATTCTTGGATTTCTGGTGGAGACCATTTCTTGGTCAAAAATCCGTAGGTGTTAGCCTTCGGTATTATTGAAAATGGTCGTTCATGGCTATTTTCGACAAAAATGGGGGTTGTGTGGCCATTGATCATCGACCAGACGCTAATACACCTCACCCCACATATGTTTCCTTGCCATAGATCACATTCTTGGATTTCTGGTGGAGACCATTTCTTGGTCTAAAATCCGTAGGTGTTAGCCTCTAGTATTATTGAAAATGGTCGCTCATGGCTATTTTCAAGGTCGCTCATGGCTATTTTCATAAAAATGGGGGTTGTGTGGCCATTTATCATCGACTAGAGGCTCATAAACCTCACCCCACATATGTTTCCTTGCCATAGATTACATTCTTGGATTTCTGGTGGAAACCATTTCTTGGTTAAAAACTCGTACGTGTTAGCCTTCGGTATTATTGAAAATGGTCATTCATGGCTATTTTCGGCAAATTGGGGGTTGTGTGGCCATTGATCGTCGACCAGAGGCTCATACACCTCACCCCACATATGTTTCCTTGTCGTAGATCACATTCTTGGATTTCTGGTGGAGACCATTTCTTGGTCAAAAATCTGTAGGTGTTAGCCTTCGATATTATTGAAAATGGTCATTCATGGCTATTTTCGGCAAAATGGGGGTTGTGTGGCCATTGATCGTCGACCAGAGGCTCATACACCTCACCCCACATATGTTTCCTTGTCGTAGATCACATTCTTGGATTTCTGGTGGAGACCATTTCTTGGTCAAAAATCCGTAGGTGTTAGCCTTCGATATTATTGAAAATGGTCGTTCATGGCTATTTTCGACAAAAATGGGGGTTGTGTGGCCATTGATCATCGACCAGAGGCTCATAAACCTCACCCCACATATGTTTCCTTGCCATAGATCACATTCTTGGATTTCTGGTGGAGACCATTTCTTGGTCAAAAATCCGTAGGTGTTAGCCTTCGGTATTATTGAAAATGGTCGTTCATGGCTATTTTCGACAAAAATGGGGGTTGTGTGGCCATTGATCATCGACCAGACACTCATACACCTCACCTCACATATGTTTCCTTGCCATAGATCACATTCTTGGATTTCTGGTGGAGACCATTTCTTGGTCTAAAATTTGTAGGTGTTAGCCTCTAGTATTATTGAAAATGGTCGCTCATGGCTATTTTCAAGGTCGCTCATGGCTATTTTCATAAAAAATGGGGGTTGTGTGGCCATTGATCGTCGACCAGAGGCTCATACACCTCACCCCACATATGTTTCCTTGCCATAGATCACATTCTTGGATTTCTGGTGGAGACCATTTCTTGGTCAAAATTCCGTAGGTGTTAGCCTTCGGTATTATTGAAAATGGTCGTTCATGGCTATTTTCGACAAAAATGGGGGTTGTGTGGCCATTGATCATCGACCAGACGCTCATACACCTCACCCCACATATGTTTCCTTGCCATAGATCACATTCTTGGATTTCTGGTGGAGACCATTTCTTGGTCTAAAATCCGTAGGTGTTAGCCTCTAGTATTATTGAAAATGGTCGCTCATGGCTATTTTCAAGGTCGCTCATGGCTATTTTCATAAAAAATGGGGGTTGTGTGGCCATTAATCATCGACTAGAGGCTCATAAACCTCACCCCACATATGTTTCCTTGCCATAGATTACATTCTTGGATTTCTGGTGGAAACCATTTCTTGGTTAAAAACTCGTACGTGTTAGCCTTCGGTATTATTGAAAATGGTCATTCATGGCTATTTTCGGCAAAATGGGGGTTGTGTGGCCATTGATCGTCGACCAGAGGCTCATACACCTCACCCCACATATGTTTCCTTGTCGTAGATCACATTCTTGGATTTCTGGTGGAGACCATTTCTTGGTCAAAAATCCATAGGTGTTAGCCTTCGATATTATTGAAAATGGTCGTTCATGGCTATTTTCGACAAAAATGGGGGTTGTGTGGCCATTGATTATCGACCAGAGGCTCATACACCTCACCCCACATATGTTTCCTTGCCATAGATCACATTCTTGGATTTCTGGTGGAGACCATTTCTTGGTCAAAAATCCGTAGGTGTTAGCCTTCGGTATTATTGTAAATGGTCATTCATGGCTATTTTCGACAAAAATGGGGGTTGTGTGGCCATTGATCATCGACCAGAGGCTCATACACCTCACCCCACATATGTTTCCTTGCCATAGATCACATTCTTGGATTTCTGGTGGAGACCATTTCTTGGTCAAAAATCCGTAGGTCTTAGCCTCTAATATTATTGAAAATGGTCGCTCATGGCTATTTTCAAGGTCGCTCATGGCTATTTTCAAGGTCGCTCATGGCTATTTTCATAAAAAATGGGCGTTGTGTGGCCATTATCATCGACTAGAGGCTCATAAACCTCACCCCACATATGTTTCCTTGCCATAGATTACATTCTTGGATTTCTGGTGGAAACCATTTCTTGGTTAAAAACTCGTACGTGTTAGCCTTCGGTATTATTGAAAATGGTCATTCATGGCTATTTTCGGCAAAATGGGGGTTGTGTGGCCATTGATCGTCGACCAGAGGCTCATACACCTCACCCCACATATGTTTCCTTGCCATAGATCACATTCTTGGATTTCTGGTGGAGACCATTTCTTGGTCAAAAATCCGTAGGTGTTAGCCTTCGGTATTATTGTAAATGGTCATTCATGGCTATTTTTGACAAAAATGGGGGTTGTGTGGCCATTGATCATCGACCAGACGCTCATACACCTCACCCCACATATGTTTCCTTGCCATAGATCACATTCTTGGATTTCTGGTGGAGACCATTTCTTGGTCTAAAATCCGTAGGTGTTAGCCTCTAGTATTATTGAAAATGGTCGCTCATGGCTATTTTCAAGGTCGCTCATGGCTATTTTCATAAAAAATGGGGGTTGTGTGGCCATTTATCATCGACTAGAGGCTCATAAACCTCACCCCACATATGTTTCCTTGCCATAGATTACATTCTTGGATTTCTGGTGGAAACCATTTTTGGTTAAAAACTCGTACGTGTTAGCCTTCGGTATTATTGAAAATGGTCATTCATGGCTATTTTCGGCAAAATGGGGGTTGTGTGGCTATTGATCGTCGACCAGAGGCTCATACACCTCACCCCACATATGTTTCCTTGTCGTAGATCACATTCTTGGATTTCTGGTGGAGACCATTTCTTGGTCAAAAATCCATAGGTGTTAGCCTTCGATATTATTGAAAATGGTCGTTCATGGCTATTTTCGACAAAATGGGGGTTGTGTGGCCATTGATTATCGACCAGAGGCTCATACACCTCACCCCACATATGTTTCCTTGCCATAGATCACATTCTTGGATTTCTGGTGGAGACCATTTCTTGGTCAAAAATCCGTAGGTGTTAGCCTTCGGTATTATTGTAAATGGTCATTCATGGCTATTTTCGACAAAAATGGGGGTTGTGTGGCCATTGATCATCGACCAGAGGCTCATACACCTCACCCCACATATGTTTCCTTGCCATAGATCACATTCTTGGATTTCTGGTGGAGACCATTTCTTGGTCAAAAATCCATAGGTCTTAGCCTCTAATATTATTGAAAATGGTCGCTCATGGCTATTTTCAAGGTCGCTCATGGCTATTTTCAAGGTCGCTCATGGCTATTTTCATAAAAAATGGGGGTTGTGTGGCCATTATCATCGACTAGAGGCTCATAAACCTCACCCCACATATGTTTCCTTGCCATAGATTACATTCTTGGATTTCTGGTGGAAACCATTTCTTGGTTAAAAACTCGTACGTGTTAGCCTTCGGTATTATTGAAAATGGTCATTCATGGCTATTTTCGGCAAAATGGGGGTTGTGTGGCCATTGATCGTCGACCAGAGGCTCATACACCTCACCCCACATATGTTTCCTTGCCATAGATCACATTCTTGGATTTCTGGTGGAGACCATTTCTTGGTCAAAAATCCGTAGGTGTTAGCCTTCGGTATTATTGTAAATGGTCATTCATGGCTACTTTCGACAAAAATGGGGGTTGTGTGGCCATTGATCATCGACCAGAGGCTCATACACCTCACCCCACATATGTTTCCTTGCCATAGATCACATTCTTGGATTTCTGGTGGAGACCATTTCTTGGTCAAAAATCTGTAGGTCTTAGCCTCTAATATTTTTGAAAATGGTCGCTCATGGCTATTTTCATAAAAAAATGGGGGTTGTGTGGCCATTTATCATCGACTAGAGGCTCATAAATCTCACCCCACATATGTTTCCTTTCCATAGATCACATTCTTGGATTTTTGGTGGAGACCATTTCTTGGTCAAAAACTCGTACGTGTTAGCCTTCGGTATTATTGAAAATGGTCGTTCATGGCTATTTTCTGCAAAATGGGGGTTCTGTGGCCATTGATCATCGACCAGAGGCTCGTACACCTCACCCCACATATGTTTCCTTGCCATAGATCACATTCTTGGATTTCTGGTGGAGACCATTTCTTGGGCAAAAATCCGAATGTGTTAGCCTTTGGTATTTTTGAAAATGGTCATTCATGGCTATTTTCGACAAAAATGGGGGTTGTGTGGCCATTGATCTTCGACCAGAGGCTCATACACCTCACTACACATATGTTTCCTTGCCATAGATCACATTCTTGGATTTATGGTGGAGACCATTTCTTGGTCAAAAATTCGTAGGTGTTAGCCTTCAGTGTCATTGAAAATGGTCGTTCATGGCTATTTTCAACAAAAATTAGGGTTGTGTGGCCATTGATCGTCGACCAGAGGCTCATACACCTCACCCCACATATGTTTCCTTGCCATAGATCACATTCTTGGATTTCTGGTGGAGACCATTTCTTGGTCAAAAATCCGTAGGTGTTAGCCTTAGGTATTATTGAAAATGGTCGTTCATGGCTATTTTCGACAAAAATGGGGGTTGTGTGGCCATTGATCATCGACCAGACGCTCATACACCTCACCCCACATATGTTTCCTTGCCATAGATCACATTCTTGGATTTCTGGTGGAGACCATTTCTTGGTCTAAAATCCGTAGGTGTTAGCCTCTAGTATTATTGAAAATGGTCGCTTATGGCTATTTTCAAGGTCGCTCATGGCTATTTTCATAAAAAATGGGGGTTGTGTGGCCATTTATCATCGACTAGAGGCTCATAAACCTCACCCCACATATGATTCATTGCCATAGATCACATTCTTGGATTTCTGGTGGAGACCATTTCTTGGTTAAAAACTCGTACGTGTTAGCCTTCGGTATTATTGAAAATGGTCGTTCATGGCTATTTTCGGCAAAATGGGGGTTGTGTGGCCATTGATCATCGACTAGAGGCTCGTACACCTCACCCCACATATGTTTCCTTGCCATAGATCACATTCTTGGATTTCTGGTGGAGACCATTTCTTGGTCAAAAATCCGTACGTGTTAGCCTTTGGTATTTTTGAAAATGGTCATTCATGGCTATTTTCGACAAAAATGGGGGTTGTGTGGCCATTGATCTTCGACCAGAGGCTCATACACCTCACTACACATATGTTTCCTTGCCATAGATCACATTCTTGGATTTATGGTGGAGACCATTTCTTGGTCAAAAATCCGTAGGTGTTAGCCTTCAGTGTCATTGAAAATGGTCGTTCATGGCTATTTTGGACAAAAATTAGGGTTGTGTGGCCATTGATCGTCGACCAGAGGCTCATACACATCACCCCACATATGTTTCTTTGCCATAAATCACATTCTTGGATTATTGGTGGAGACCATTTCTTGGTCAAAAATCCGTAGGGGTTAGCCTTCGGTATTATTGAAAATGGTCGTTCATGGCTATTTTCGACAAAAATGGGGGTTGTGTGTCCATTGATCATCGACCAGACGCTCATACACCTCACCCCACATATGTTTCCTTGCCATAGATCACATTCTTGGATTTCTGGTGGAGACCATTTCTTGGTCTAAAATCCGTAGGTGTTAGCCTCTAGTATTATTGAAAATGGTCGCTCATGGCTATTTTCAAGGTCGCTCATGGCTATTTTCATAAAAAAATGGGGGTCGATGATAAATGGCCACACAACCCCCATTTTTATGAAAATAGCCATGAGCGACCTTGAAAATAGCCATGAGCGACCATTTTCAATAATACTAGAGGCTAACACCTACGGATTTTAGACCAAGAAATGGTCTCCACCAGAAATCCAAGAATGTGATCTATGGCAAGGAAACATATGTGGGGTGAGGTGTATGAGCGTCTGGTCGATGATCAATGGCCACACAACCCCCATTTTTGTCGAAAATAGCCATGAACGACCATTTTCAATAATACCGAAGGCTAACACCTACGGATTTTTGACCAAGAAATGGTCTCCACCAGAAATCCAAGAATGTGATCTATGGCAAGGAAACATATGTGGGGTGAGGTGTATGAGCCTCTGGTCGATGATCAATGGCCACACAACCTCCATTTATGTCGAAAATAGCCATGAACGACCATTTTCAATAATATCGAAGGCTAACACCTACGGATTTTTGACCAAGAAATGGTCTCCACCAGAAATCCAAGAATGTGATCTACGACAAGGAAACATATGTGGGGTGAGGTGTATGAGCCTCTGGTCGACGATCAATGGCCACACAACCCCCATTTTGCCGAAAATAGCCATGAATGACCATTTTCAATAATACCGAAGGCTAACACGTACGAGTTTTTAACCAAGAAATGGTTTCCACCAAAAATCCAAGAATGTAATCTATGGATTTCTCACCCCACATATGTTTCCTTGCCATAGATCACATTCTTGGATTTCTGGTGGAGACCATTTCTTGGTCTAAAATCCGTAGGTGTTAGCCTCTAGTATTATTGAAAATGGTCGCTCATGGCTATTTTCAAGGTCGCTCATGGCTATTTTCATAAAAAATGGGGGTTGTGTGGCCATTTATCATCGACTAGAGGCTCATAAACCTCACCCCACATATGTTTCCTTGCCATAGATTACATTCTTGGATTTCTGGTGGAAACCATTTCTTGGTTAAAAACTCGTACGTGTTAGCCTTCGGTATTATTGAAAATGGTCATTCATGGCTATTTTCGGCAAAATGGGGGTTGTGTGGCCATTGATCGTCGACCAGAGGCTCATACACCTCACCCCACATATGTTTCCTTGTCGTAGATCACATTCTTGGATTTCTGGTGGAGACCATTTCTTGGTCAAAAATCCGTAGGTGTTAGCCTTCGATATTATTGAAAATGGTCATTCATGGCTATTTTCGGCAAAATGGGGGTTGTGTGGCCATTGATCGTCGACCAGAGGCTCATACACCTCACCCCACATATGTTTCCTTGTCATAGATCACATTCTTGGATTTCTGGTGGAGACCATTTCTTGGTCAAAAATCCATAGGTGTTAGCCTTCGATATTATTGAAAATGGTCGTTCATGGCTATTTTCGACAAAAATGGGGGTTGTGTGGCCATTGATCATCGACCAGAGGCTCATACACCTCACCCCACATATGTTTCCTTGCCATAGATCACATTCTTGGATTTCTGGTGGAAACCATTTCTTGGTCAAAAATCCGTAGGTGTTAGCCTTCGGTATTATTGAAAATGGTCGTTCATGGCTATTTTCGACAAAAATGGGGGTTGTGTGGCCATTGATCATCGACCAGACGCTAATACACCTCACCCCACATATGTTTCCTTGCCATAGATCACATTCTTGGATTTCTGGTGGAGACCATTTCTTGGTCTAAAATCCGTAGGTGTTAGCCTCTAGTATTATTGAAAATGGTCGCTCATGGCTATTTTCATAAAAAATGGGGGTTGTGTGGCCATTGATCGTCGACCAGAGGCTCATACACCTCACCCCACATATGTTTCCTTGCCATAGATCACATTCTTGGATTTCTGGTGGAGACCATTTCTTGGTCAAAAATCCGTAGGTGTTAGCCTTCGGTATTATTGAAAATGGTCGTTCATGGCTATTTTCGACAAAAATGGGGGTTGTGTGGCCATTGATCATCGACCAGACGCTCATACACCTCACCCCACATATGTTTCCTTGCCATAGATCACATTCTTGGATTTCTGGTGGAGACCATTTCTTGGTCTAAAATCCGTAGGTGTTAGCCTCTAGTATTATTGAAAATGGTCGCTCATGGCTATTTTCAAGGTCGCTCATGGCTATTTTCATAAAAAATGGGGGTTGTGTGGCCATTTATCATCGACTAGAGGCTCATAAACCTCACCCCACATATGTTTCATTGCCATAGAATACATTCTTGGATTTCTGGTGGAAACCATTTCTTGGTTAAAAACTCGTACGTGTTAGCCTTCGGTATTATTGAAAATGGTCATTCATGGCTATTTTCGGCAAAATGGGGGTTGTGTGGCCATTGATCGTCGACCAGAGGCTCATACACCTCACCCCACATATGTTTCCTTGTCGTAGATCACATTCTTGGATTTCTGGTGGAGACCATTTCTTGGTCAAAAATCCGTAGGTGTTAGCCTTCGATATTATTGAAAATGGTCATTCATGGCTATTTTCGGCAAAATGGGGGTTGTGTGGCCATTGATCGTCGACCAGAGGCTCATACACCTCACCCCACATATGTTTCCTTGTCGTAGATCACATTCTTGGATTTCTGGTGGAGACCATTTCTTGGTCAAAAATCAGTAGGTGTTAGCCTTCGATATTATTGAAAATGGTCGTTCATGGCTATTTTCGACAAAAATGGAGGTTGTGTGGCCATTGATCATCGACCAGAGGCTCATACACCTCACCCCACATATGTTTCCTTGCCATAGATCACATTCTTGGATTTCTGGTGGAGACCATTTCTTGGTCAAAAATCCGTAGGTGTTAGCCTTCGGTATTATTGAAAATGGTCGTTCATGGCCATTTTCGACAAAAATGGGGGTTGTGTGGCCATTGATCATCGACCAAACGCTCATACACCTCACCCCACATATGTTTCCTTGCCATAGATCACATTCTTGGATTTCTGGTGGAGACCATTTCTTGGTCTAAAATCCGTAGGTGTTAGCCTCTAGTATTATTGAAAATGGTCGCTCATGGCTATTTTCAAGGTCGCTCATGGCTATTTTCATAAAAAATGGGGGTTGTGTGGCCATTTATCATCGACTAGAGGCTGATAAACCTCACCCCACATATGTTTCCTTGCCATAGATTACATTCTTGGATTTCTGGTGGAAACCATTTCTTGGTTAAAAACTCGTACGTGTTAGCCTTCGGTATTATTGAAAATGGTCATTCATGGCTATTTTCGGCAAAATAGGGGTTGTGTGGCCATTGATCGTCGACCAGAGGCTCATACACCTCACCCCACATATGTTTCCTTGTCATAGATCACATTCTTGGATTTCTGGTGGAGACCATTTCTTGGTCAAAAATCCGTAGGTGTTAGCCTTCGATATTATTGAAAATGGTCATTCATGGCTATTTTCGGCAAAATGGGGGTTGTGTGGCCATTGATCGTCGACCAGAGGCTCATACACCTCACCCCACATATGTTTCCTTGTCGTAGATCACATTCTTGGATTTCTGGTGGAGACCATTTCTTGGTCAAAAATCCGTAGGTGTTAGCCTTCGATATTATTGAAAATGGTCGTTCATGGATATTTTCGACAAAAATGGGGGTTGTGTGGCCATTGATCATCGACCAGACGCTCATACACCTCACCCCACATATGTTTCCTTGCCATAGATCACATTCTTGGATTTCTGGTGGAGACCATTTCTTGGTCTAAAATCCGTAGGTGTTAGCCTCTAGTATTATTGAAAATGGTCGCTCATGGCTATTTTCAAGGTCGCTCATGGCTATTTTCATAAAAAATGGGGGTTGTGTGGCCATTGATCGTCGACCAGAGGCTCATACACATCACCCCACATATGTTTCCTTGCCATAGATCACATTCTTGGATTTCTGGTGGAGACCATTTCTTGGTCAAAATTCCGTAGGTGTTAGCCTTCGGTATTATTGAAAATGGTCGTTCATGGCTATTTTCGACAAAAATGGGGGTTGTGTGGCCATTGATCATCGACCAGACGCTCATACACCTCACCCCACATATGTTTCCTTGCCATAGATCACATTCTTGGATTTCTGGTGGAGACCATTTCTTGGTCTAAAATCCGTAGGTGTTAGCCTCTAGTATTATTGAAAATGGTCGCTCATGGCTATTTTCAAGGTCGCTCATGGCTATTTTCATAAAAAATGGGGGTTGTGTGGCCATTGATCGTCGACCAGAGGCTCATACACATCACCCCACATATGTTTCCTTGCCATAGATCACATTCTTGGATTTCTGGTGGAGACCATTTCTTGGTCAAAATTCCGTAGGTGTTAGCCTTCGGTATTATTGAAAATGGTCGTTCATGGCTATTTTCGACAAAAATGGGGGTTGTGTGGCCATTGATCATCGACCAGACGCTCATACACCTCACCCCACATATGTTTCCTTGCCATAGATCACATTCTTGGATTTCTGGTGGAGACCATTTCTTGGTCTAAAATCCGTAATTGTTAGCCTCTAGTATTATTGAAAATGGTCGCTCATGGCTATTTTCAAGGTCGCTCATGGCTATTTTCATAAAAAAATGGGGGTTGTGTGGCCATTTATCATCGACTAGAGGCTCATAAACCTCACCCCACATATGTTTCCTTGCCATAGATTACATTCTTGGATTTCTGGTGGAAACCATTTCTTGGTTAAAAACTCGTACGTGTTAGCCTTCGGTATTATTGAAAATGGTCATTCATGGCTATTTTCGGCAAAATGGGGGTTGTGTGGCCATTGATCGTCGACCAGAGGCTCATACACCTCACCCCACATATGTTTCCTTGTCGTAGATCACATTCTTGGATTTCTGGTGGAGACCATTTCTTGGTCAAAAATCCATAGGTGTTAGCCTTCGATATTATTGAAAATGGTCGTTCATGGCTATTTTCGACAAAAATGGGGGTTGTGTGGCCATTGATTATCGACCAGAGGCTCATACACCTCACCCCACATATGTTTCCTTGCCATAGATCACATTCTTGGATTTCTGGTGGAGACCATTTCTTAGTCAAAAATCCGTAGGTGTTAGCCTTCGGTATTATTGTAAATGGTCATTGATGGCTATTTTCGACAAAAATGGGGGTTGTGTGGCCATTGATCATCGACCAGAGGCTCATACACCTCACCCCACATATGTTTCCTTGCCATAGATCACATTCTTGTATTTCTGGTGGAGACCATTTCCTGGTCAAAAACTCGGACGTGTTAGCCTTCGGTATTATTGAAAATGGTCGTTCATGGCTATTTTCGGCAAAATGGGGGTTGTGTGGCCATTGATCATCGACCAGAGGCTCGTACACCTCACCCCACATATGTTTCCTTGCCATAGATCACATTCTTGGATTTCTGGTGGAGACCATTTCTTGGTCAAAAATCCGTACGTGTTAGCCTTTGGTATTTTTGAAAATGGTCATTCATGGCTATTTTCGACAAAAATGGGGGTTGTGTGGCCATTGATCTTCGACCAGAGGCTCATACACCTCACTACACATATGTTTCCTTGCCATAGATCACATTCTTGGATTTATGGTGGAGACCATTTCTTGGTCAAAAATCCGTAGGTGTTAGCCTTCAGTGTCATTGAAAATGGTCGTTCATGGCTATTTTCGACAAAAATTAGGGTTGTGTGGCCATTGATCGTCGACCAGAGGCTCATACACCTCACCCCACATATGTTTCCTTGCCATAGATCACATTCTTGGATTTCTGGTGGAGACCATTTCTTGGTCAAAAATCCGTAGGTGTTAGCCTTCGGTATTATTGAAAATGGTCGTTCATGGCTATTTTCGACAAAATGGGGGTTGTGTGGCCATTGATCATCGACCAGACGCTCATACACCTCACCCCACATATGTTTCCTTGCCATAGATCACATTCTTGGATTTCTGGTGGAGACCATTTCTTGGTCTAAAATCCGTAGGTGTTAGCCTCTAGTATTATTGAAAATGGTCGCTCATGGCTATTATCAAGGTCGCTCATGGTTATTTTCATAAAAAATGGGGGTTGTGTGGCCATTTATCATCGACTAGAGGCTCATAAACCTCACCCCACATATGTTTCCTTGCCATAGATTACATTCTTGGATTTCTGGTGGAAACCATTTCTTGGTTAAAAACTCGTACGTGTTAGCCTTCGGTATTATTGAAAATGGTCATTCATGGCTATTTTCGGCAAAATGGGGGTTGTGTGGCCATTGATCGTCGACCAGAGGCTCATACACCTCACCCCACATATGTTTCCTTGTCGTAGATCACATTCTTGGATTTCTGGTGGAGACCATTTCTTGGTCAAAAATCCGTAGGTGTTAGCCTTCGATATTATTGAAAATGGTCGTTCATGGCTATTTTCGACAAAAATGGGGGTTGTGTGGCCATTGATCATCGACCAGAGGCTCATACACCTCACCCCACATATGTTTCCTTGCCATAGATCACATTCTTGGATTTCTGGTGGAGACCATTTCTTGGTCAAAAATCCGTAGGTGTTAGCCTTCGGTATTATTGTAAATGGTCATTCATGGCTATTTTCGACAAAAATGGGGGTTGTGTGTGTAACGCCCTGAATTTGGGGGTAGATTTTTTTCTTCTTTTCTCTCACCAAATTCAGGCGTTACTCTTTCCTTTTCCCTTTTTCTTCTCGCTAAGCCTTGATCTTTTCAAAGTCGCAGCGGGTTTTGGCTTTAGACCTCGTGTAAAGCAAAACCTTAAAACACTTTACTTCGTATGATGCATCATGCTGAACCATGCATATTTTTTGATTGATTAAAATGTGAAAGCATTCGTCCTAAGAAAATTAGATTTTAGAAAAAGAAAATTTTCTTTTTCTCTCCCTCCCTCCCTTTCCCATTTCGGCCCAAGCCGCCCCCCCTCTCCCCCCCTTCGGCCGGCCCAGCCGCCCCCTCCCCTCTCCCCTCCCGCGTGGGCCTCCCGGCCGGCCCAGCCGCGCCCCCCCTTCCCCCCACTTTGGGCCCATCCGGCCCAGCCGCCCCCCCCACCCTTTTCTTTTTTTCCCAAAAAACCCCCCCCCGCGGGCCCCGCCCGTCATCTCTCTCTCTCTCTCTCTCTCTCTCACCCCAACCCTAACCCTAGCCGCGCCGCCGCCGCTCCCCCGCGCCGCCGCCGCCCCCCGGCGCCGCCGCCGCCGCTCCCCTCCGGTGAGACCCCTTCTCCTCCCTCCTCCCCCCCTCTCCTCCTCTTCCCCCCGGCGCCCTTCCCCCACCCGCGCCATGGGCGCCGCCCGTCCCCGACCCCGGCCGGCCCCGCGCCCCGGCGTCCCACGCCCGTCCCCGGCCCCGGCCCGGCCGCTGCTCCCCCGCGGCCTCCCGCGCCCGGCCGCCCCCGCCCTCGCCTCGCCCCGGCGCGCCTCGCGCCGCCGCGCCCGGCCGTCTCCGGCGAGCCGCCCGGCCCGTCCTCGCCCCGGCGCGCCCCGCGCCGCCGCGCCCGGCCGCCTCCGGCGAGCCGCCCGGCCCGCCCTCCCCCGGCTCGGTCCCGCCCCGCCGCCCCGGCCGCCCTCACCCGACCCCGCCCCCGGCGAGCTCGGCCGGCGCCGCCGCGCCCGCCTCCGCCTCCGGCGAGCCCGCGCCCGGCCGCTCCGGCGAGCCCCCGCCCCGTCCCGCGCTCGGCCGCGCCCCTCGGCCGCGCCCGCGGCTTGGCCGCCCTCGGCGACCTCGCCCCCGGCGAGCCCCACGCCCGCGTCGGCCCCGCCTCGCCGCCCTCCGGCGAGCCGCCCTCGCCCGGCCCCGCTCGGCCCCGCCCTTGCGCCCGCCTCCCGGCGAGCTCGGCGCCCCCCCGGTTCAACCGCCCCCGTGCCCCGGCTCGACCGCCCGTCCCCGCGCTCGGCCTCGTCCGGCCGCGCCCTCGCTCGCTCGCGCTCGCTGGCCCCGGCATGCTTGCCCGCTCGCCCCACCGCGCCTTGCTCGCGTCGTGTCGGCCCCTGCGTGGCCTCGAGCTTGGCCCAGCGTGCCTATGGCGCGCGGCTTAGAGCTCGGCTAGCGCACGGCCCCGACGTGCGTACGGTTAGTCCGTAGCGTGTGCGTGCGACCTCGCGTGCGTGCCCGCGTAGTGCGCGTGCCTTCGCACGACTCGTCGTGCCTCGTCTACCCCCCCCCCCCTAACCCCTCGTCTACCCCCCCCCCCCTTCTCCTATATGCGCTAATCACGTCGTTTATATTAGTAAGATAGGAGTCTCGATTTGGAAATTGGTTACGTTAGTTAATTCGTATAACTAATCATCTATCTCGTTCAATGTTAATCTACTAAAAGTGGATGCGATTACATTAGTGCATGTAGCTAATTCTTTTGTTGGAACTAATTAAAACTAGAGCACGTGACGTCTAGTCTTTCGTTTACCCGTAGTGTCCCTCGAGCATAAGCCTCAACCCTTGCGAGCCTTTCCCTCGTTTCTTTCTAACCAAGGTAAATTCATTATCGTATGTGGTACTCTATGCATATTTGCTTTACTTGTTCTCTTGTATGGTGTACTGTTGGTTTCCTAATTTCAATGGATGGATGTATGTATGTTTGCGCCCGCTTAGAGAACGATCCGGTTGAAGAGCCCGAGGAATTCGCAGGAGAAGCCCCTGAGCAGCAGTCGGTTGGTGGAGGCAAGTGTCCTTTGACCTATCTCTGTCCTATTCATTATTTAATTCACCTCCCGCTTTACACATTTATGCCTAAGGATTGACTAGCTTTTGTTATCCATGCCCTTGTTTACCTATCTGGGTTGGATTATTACTGTTTAGCTTTATGCTATTGCTCAAACTCTAATCAATGAACATGATGAGATTACCTGTGATACGCTGTTTTCCCCTTTCTTATGATGATGTTATACTTGTGGCCTTTAAGGGGGCTCGAGCGGTTTCTCGAGTGCCTCTCCGTAAGGACCTGTTCTATGGATGACCGCCCGGGAAAACAGTGCAACCATGAGGGTGGAATGGGGTGCCCTTAGCTGAATAATTAGAGGATCCGGGGTGTAGTTCACTTAGCCGTCGTGCCGTCAATGGGGCTCGGTGTATGCGGCTCGCTCTGCCAAGTTTGGGTTCGCCCCTTGGGGAGGAGTGCGGTGCATTTAGGAAACCTAACGGGTGGCTACAGCCCCGGGGAATCTTTGTAAAGGCTATGTAGTGATGCCCTGCTAGGCCACCTAGGTAGTGGTCAATGGGGAGTAGCTCTCTCCGGGCAGAATGGGAATCACGGCTTGTGGGTAAAGTGCACAACCTCTGCAGAGTGTTTGAAAAACTGATATATCAGCCGTGCTCACGGTTATGAGCGGCCAAGGGAGCTCCAGTGATTAGTGGTACTTGATCAGAGATACTTTGGTACAGGTGGATATGAGATTGATGGTTTTGATTATGATTATGGTGCTGGTAAGTGGTACTCTTTCCGTTTGGAAAGGAGTACGTTTGGGTTAATAACTTGGGTTAATGCTAAAACTTGGCTTTCTACTAGTAAGTAATAATCTGACCAACTAAAAGCAACTGCTTGACTTATCCCCACATACAGCTAGTCCACTACAGCCAAACAGGATGCTTGCTGAGTATGTTGATGTGTACTCACCCTTGCTCTACACACCAAACCCCCCCCCATCCCCAGGTTGTCAGCATTGCAACCACTGCTCAGGCGAAGATGAAGCTGTGGAAGGAGACTTCCAGGAGTTCCAAGATTACGACGAGTTCTAGGTGTGGGTTAGCGGCAACCCCCAGTCGGCTGCCTGTGAAGGCCGCGTTTATCTACGTTTCTTTTCCGCACTTTGATTTATTGTAAGAACTATATGGACGTCTCAGACGTATGATGTAATCGACTATTTCCCTTATTAATACTATTTTGAGCACTGTGTGATGATGTCCATATTATGTAACTGCTGTGTACGTGAATAACTGATCCTGGCACGTACATGGTTCGCATTCGGTTTGCCTTCTAAAACCGGGTGTGACATAAGTGGTATCAAAGCCGTGCTGACTGTAGGACCGCTAACCTAGAGTAGAATGGTCGTTCTAAGGATTATAGACCTCTGTCCCTGCCTTGACTTTGATATCCCTTCAAAAGTTGGTCATACCGACCAAACCTATGTTCTACCATATATTATACCTTGCTGAAAATCATGTTTTATTCTAATCCTTCATTTACTTATGATTCATTATTTGCTGGTCATATTAATTCTGTTCGCACCCTTTTGCTTGCGATGTTTTTTGTAGATGGCTCGACTTAGACACACTGCACGAAAGTCAGTCATCCCCTTCTTACCCTCCCGCCTTGCTGAGCGTCCGCTTCGCCGTCCCGTGGCCGGACAGTCCAGCCACTTGGAGAGACTACACCACCGCCTGCGTGAGGAGCAGGAACGTCGACGTCAGGAGCAGCAGGGCTCTTCCTTCTCGCTCCAGCAGGAGATAGAGTCTGTGAGGAGCTGCTCTCCTGTGCTTCCTCTGGAGCCGCCCCCTGCACCACCACTGGGCGCCCCAGCTTCTGGAGTAGCTGCTGGAGGAGACCCAGACGACGGAGATGGCGACGACAGCTCGAGCCACGACACCGACTTCTCTGCTAACCCTGAGCCGGAAGGATGGGTTGCTCGACCCATCACTCGCGACGCTGCTCGCGGGTGTCACTTCCACGATGCGCTCGACACCCTGCTACGTCGGGCATTTAACCGGCATACTTGGTCCGTCGAGTATCGCTGTGTGGTCTACCAGCACAGTCACGGGGTCTACCCGGACCGCTGGGAGGCAACTTGCTTGGTGCGCTGCCCGGAGAACAGTCTCCAGGGTGCAGAGGCCTGCTCAGAGCACTATTCTATCTCTGAACGGGACTCAGCTGAGGCAGCCATGCAAGATGCTGCACGGCGTGCGCTTTCGCACTACTGCTCGGTTTTCGGTGGGGCAGCTGACGGTCTTGACCTGAAGTATTACCCCCGCCGTCCATCTGGCAGCACAGGAGGCGTGATTGTCTCACCTGTCGGTGAGGGCAATCCTAGGTTGAGCAGCACAGTCAACCTAGCCGCCGTACTAAACACGGAGCTGGACCATGCATTAGACGAGCTGAGTAGGGCTCGTGCTGAGATCGCCCTGCTGCGGGCTGAGCGCGCGGAACGTCGTCACTTGGACGGTGGTTCCCCCGCTCCCGTCGGGACTCAGCACCCGTACCGCTCACCTCAGCGTGGACACCAGTCTTATGGCAATCCCGACTGCAAGACCAAGATAACTCTAGAGCCATAGATCGTTAGAGTTGGATCTTGTAATTAATACGAAATATATATACGTAGAAGCTTCAGTCTTAGCGTTAGTCTCAGTTTTAGTTAGTCTTAGTTAGACAGGGTAGTTTGCTATATCCTGTGCATCTATGTTTGTCATGATGAACTATGTTTGGTTTGGATCTTTGTAATGATTGTCACCAGAGTGTGGGTATCCCCTGCATTTTGGTTTACCTATTATGTTAATGGAGTTAGTTATATAGTTGGGAAACCCCCTTTTATTCCACTTTCCTTTCTATCTGAGAAGCTGTGTGGTCTGTGTTGGAGATCAGTGAAGATGCTCATCTGTTCAGTGCTGTTGAAGAATTATATTCTCTTTTCTTATGCTGCAAGATCTGCCAGATCAGTTCTGATGTGTGGTTGCATTCTGCAGATGTCAGAGAACAGGCGCAGAGGAGGAAGGCGTGCTCAGCAGGAGCGAGCCGCTCAACAGGAGGAGGTGCCTCAGCAGCAGCACCTGCCGCCCCCGCCCCCGATGTCGATCGAGCAGATGTTTCTGATGCAGACTCAGGCAGTTCAAGCCATCGGTCAGACTTTGGCCGCCATTCAGCAGCAGCAGCAGCAACAGCAGCAGGCCCCACCTCAGCCTCAGATGCCTCAGATGCCCAGAGACAAGCATGCTGAATTCATGAGAGGTCATCCACCAACGTTCGCTCATTCTTCTGACCCTATGGATGCTGAAGATTGGCTGCGCACTGTGGAGCGGGAGTTGCATACCGCTCAGTGCGATGACAGGGAGAAGGTTCTGTATGGTCCCCGTCTGTTGAGAGGAGCAGCCCAATCATGGTGGGAGTCTTACCTCGCCACCCATGCCCATCCTGACGCCATCACTTGGGAAGAGTTCAGGAGTAGCTTTCGTCAGTACCATGTTCCTGCAGGTCTGATGACAGTGAAGAAGGAGGAGTTCCTGGCCCTCAAGCAAGGGCCATTGTCTGTCAGTGAGTACCGGGACAAGTTTCTGCAATTGTCTCGCTATGCTCCTGAAGATGTCAACACCGACGCCAAGCGACAGTACCGTTTCCTAAGAGGCTTGGTTGACCCCCTGCAGTATCAACTGATGAATCACACCTTCCCGACATTCCAGCACCTGATTGACAGAGCAATCATGACAGAGAGGAAGCGCAAGGAGATGGAAGATCGTAAGCGCAAGATCAGTGGACCCCAGCCTGGAAGCAGCAATCGTCCTCGTTTCTCAGGCAATCAACCTCAGCAGTTCAGGCAGAACCAACGTCCACCTCAGCAGCATCAGCAGTTTCAAAGGCAGTACCCTCAGAACCAGTACCAGAACCGTCAGAGCAATCAGTCAGGAGGTCAGTTTCAAAGGCAGAATCAGCAGGCACCTCGCCTTCCTGCCCCAGCAAATCAGCAGAACAGTCAGGCAGCACCAGCTCAGGTTGGAAACAGAGCATGTTTCCACTGTGGAGAGCAAGGCCACTGGGTGATGCAATGTCCGAAGAAGGCAGCCCAGCAGCAGTCAGGCCCCAATGCCCCAGCAAAGCAGAATGTGCCTCAGCCTGGAGTAGGCAATCGCTCTCAGCCGCGTTATAATCATGGAAGACTGAACCACTTGGAGGCTGAAGCAGTTCAGGAGACCCCCGACATGATAGTAGGTATGTTCCCAGTCGACTCCCATATTGCAGAAGTGTTATTTGATACTGGAGCAACGCATTCTTTCATTACTGCATCATGGGTAGAAGCACATAATCTTCCAATTACTACCATGTCAACCCCCATTCAAATTGACTCAGCCGGTGGTAGAATTCGAGCCGATAGCATTTGTTTGAATATAAGTGTGGAAATAAGGCGGATAGCGTTTCCCGCCAACCTTATAGTAATGGGTACTCAGGGAATAGATGTCATCCTAGGGATGAATTGGCTAGATAAGTATCAGGCAGTTATCAGTTGTGATAAAAGGACAATCAAGTTGGTGTCCCCACTAGGAGAGGAAGTGGTGACCGAGTTAGTCCCGTCTGAGCCAAAGAAAGGAAGTTGTTATCAGCTAGCTGTTGATAGCAGTGAAGCAGACCCGATCGAGAGTATCAAGGTTGTTTCCGAATTCCCAGATGTGTTTCCAAAGGACTTACCGGGTATGCCGCCAGAGCGGAAAGTTGAGTTTGCCATAGAGCTTCTTCCCGGAACCGCCCCTATCTTCAAGAGAGCTTACAGAATATCTGGACCAGAGTTGGTTGAGCTTAAGAAGCAAATTGATGAGCTGTCAGAGAAAGGTTACATTCGGCCAAGCACCTTGCCTTGGGCCGCCCCTGTCCTATTTGTGGAAAAGAAAGATGGCACCAAAAGGATGTGCATCGATTACCGCGCTTTGAATGAGGTCACGATCAAGAACAAGTATCCCTTGCCCAGAATAGAAGATCTGTTCGACCAGTTGAGAGGAGCCAGTGTGTTCTCCAAGATTGATCTGAGGTCAGGTTATCATCAGCTCAGGATCCAACCTTCGGACATTCCGAAGACGACATTCATTTCCAAGTATGGTTTGTATGAGTTCACAGTGATGTCTTTTGGTTTGACCAATGCGCCGGCGTTCTTCATGAACTTGATGAACAGTGTATTCATGGATTACCTTGATAAGTTTGTGGTGGTATTCATTGATGACATTCTGGTTTATTCTCAAAGCGAAGAAGAGCATGCAAGTCATTTGAGGATGGTATTGCAGAGATTGCGAGAGCACCAGTTGTATGCAAAGTTGAGCAAGTGTGAGTTCTGGATCAGTGAAGTCTTGTTCTTGGGTCACATAATCAACAAGGAAGGATTGGCTGTGGATCCGAAGAAAGTGGCAGACATTTTGAACTGGAAAGCGCCAACAGATGCTCGAGGAATCAAGAGTTTCATTGGAATGGCCGGATATTATCGGCGATTCATTGAAGGGTTTTCGAAGGTTGCGAAACCAATGACAGTGTTGCTAGGCAACAAGGTTGAGTTCAAGTGGACCCAGAAATGCCAAGAGGCCTTTGAAGCGCTGAAAGAGAAGTTGACTACAACGCCTGTCCTAGTCTTGCCTGATGTGCACAAGCCCTTCTCGGTGTATTGCGATGCTTGTTACACAGGTTTGGGATGTGTGTTGATGCAAGAGGGAAGAGTTGTGGCTTACTCGTCCCGACAGTTGAAGGTTCATGAGAAGAATTACCCAATCCATGATCTAGAGTTGGCAGCAGTGGTTCACGCACTGAAGACATGGAGGCACTATTTGTATGGGCAGAAATGTGATGTTTACACAGACCACAAGAGTCTGAAGTACATATTCACTCAGTCAGAGTTGAACATGAGGCAACGAAGATGGTTAGAGTTGATCAAAGACTATGAGTTGGAGATCCATTACCATCTAGGCAAAGCAAACGTAGTGGCAGATGCTTTGAGCAGAAAGAGTCAAGTCAATCTGATGGTCGCTCGTCCGATGCCTTATGAGTTGGCCAAAGAGTTTGACAGGTTGAGTCTCGGATTTCTGAACAATTCGCGAGGAGTCACAGTTGAGTTGGAACCTACCTTGGAACGCGAAATCAAAGAAGCGCAGAAGAATGATGAGAAAATCAGTGAGATCCGGCGACTGATTCTAGAAGGCAAAGGCAAAGATTTTCGAGAAGATGCAGAAGGCGTGATATGGTTCAGAGACCGCTTGTGTGTTCCCAATGTCCAGTCTATTCGGGAGTTGATCCTTAAGGAAGCTCATGAGACGGCCTATTCGATTCACCCTGGCAGTGAGAAGATGTATCAGGATCTGAAGAAGAAATTCTGGTGGTACGGAATGAAGAGGGAAATCGCAGAGCATGTGGCTATGTGCGATAGTTGTCAAAGAATTAAGGCAGAGCACCAGAGACCTGCTGGATTGTTGCAACCGTTGCAGATCCCTCAGTGGAAATGGGATGAAATTGGTATGGATTTCATAGTCGGATTGCCTCGCACTCGAGCCGGCTACGATTCTATTTGGGTAGTGGTGGACCGTTTGACCAAGTCAGCCCACTTCATACCTGTCAAGACCAACTATAGCAGTGCAGTATTGGCAGAATTGTATATGTCTCGGATCGTTTGTCTTCATGGTGTGCCAAAGAAGATAGTGTCAGACAGGGGAACGCAGTTCACCTCTCATTTCTGGCAGTAGTTGCATGAAGCTTTGGGCACGCATCTGAATTTCAGTTCAGCTTATCATCCGCAGACAGATGGCCAGACCGAAAGGACCAATCAAATTCTTGAAGATATGTTGAGAGCCTGTGCGTTGCAAGATCAGTCCGGATGGGATAAGAGATTGCCTTATGCAGAGTTTTCCTATAACAACAGTTACCAGGCTAGTTTGAAGATGTCACCATTTCAGGCGCTCTATGGAAGGAGTTGTAGAACTCCGTTGCAATGGGATCAGCCTGGAGAAAAGCAAGTGTTTGGGCCAGACATTTTGCTTGAAGCCGAAGAGAACATCAAAATGGTCCGAGAGAATCTGAAGATAGCGCAATCGAGGCAGCGAAGCTATGCAGACACAAGAAGAAGAGAGCTGAGTTTCGAAGTCGGAGACTTTGTCTATCTGAAAGTGTCACCGATCAGAGGAGTCAGAAGATTTGGAGTGAAAGGCAAGCTAGCACCCCGCTACATTGGTCCGTATCAAATTCTCTCAAAGCGTGGAGAAGTGGCTTATCAGCTCAGCCTGCCAGAGAGTTTGTCTGCTGTGCATGATGTCTTTCATGTGTCTCAATTGAAGAAGTGTTTGCGTGTGCCAGAAGAGCAGTTGCCAGTGGAAGGTCTGGAAGTCCAGGAGGACTTGACCTATGTTGAGAAGCCAGCTCAAATCCTTGAGGTTGCAGACAGAGTCACCCGAAGGAAGACCATCAGAATGTGCAAAGTCAGATGGGATCATCACTCAGAGGAAGAAGCAACCTGGGAGCGTGAAGATGATCTGATGGCTAAATACCCTGAGCTCTTTGCTAGCCAACCCTGAATCTCGAGGGCGAGATTCTTTTAAGGGGGATAGGTTTGTAACGCCCTGAATTTGGGGGTAGATTTTTTTCTTCTTTTCTCTCACCAAATTCAGGCGTTACTCTTTCCTTTTCCCTTTTTCTTCTCGCTAAGCCTTGATCTTTTCAAAGTCGCAGCGGGTTTTGGCTTTAGACCTCGTGTAAAGCAAAACCTTAAAACACTTTACTTCGTATGATGCACCATGCTGAACCATGCATATTTTTTGATTGATTAAAATGTGAAAGCATTCGTCCTAAGAAAATTAGATTTTAGAAAAAGAAAATCCTTTTCTTTTTCTCTCCCTCCCTTTCCCATTTCGGCCCAAGCCGCCCCCCCTCTCCCCCCTTCGGCCGGCCCAGCCGCCCCCTCCCCTCTCCCCTCCCGCGTGGGCCTCCCGGCCGGCCCAGCCGCGCCCCCCCCCTTCCCCCCACTTTGGGCCCATCCGGCCCAGCCGCCCCCCCACCCTTTTCTTTTTTTTCCCAAAAAATCCCCCCCGCGGGCCCCGCCCGTCATCTCTCTCTCTCTCTCTCACCCCAACCCTAACCCTAGCCGCGCCGCCGCCGCTCCCCTCCGGTGAGACCCCTTCTCCTCCCTCCTCCCCCCCCCCCTCTCCTCCTCTTCCCCCCGGCGCCCTTCCCCCACCCGCGCCATGGGCGCCGCCCGTCCCCGACCCCGGCCGGCCCCGCGCCCCGGCGTCCCGCGCCCGTCCCCGGCCCCGGCCCGGCCGCTGCTCCCCCGCGGCCTCCCACGCCCGGCCGCCCCCGCCCTCGCCTCGCCCCGGCGCGCCTCGCGCCGCCGCGCCCGGCCGTCTCCGGCGAGCCGCCCGGCCCGTCCTCGCCCCGGCGCGCCCCGCGCCGCCGCGCCCGGCCGCCTCCGGCGAGCCGCCCGACCCGCCCTCCCCCGGCTCGGTCCCGCCCCGCCGCCCCGGCCGCCCTCACCCGACCCCGCCCCCGGCGAGCTCGGCCGGCGCCGCCGCGCCCGCCTCCGCCTCCGGCGAGCCCGCGCCCGGCCGCTCCGGCGAGCCCCCGCCCCGTCCCGCGCTCGGCCGCGCCCCTCGGCCCCGCCCCCGGCTTGGCCGCCCTCGGCGACCTCGCCCCCGGCGAGCCCCGCGCCCGCGTCGGCCCCGCCTCGCCGCCCTCCGGCGAGCCGCCCTCGCCCGGCCCCGCTCGGCCCCGCCCTTGCGCCCGCCTCCCGGCGAGCTCGGCGCCCCCCGGTTCAACCGCCCCCGTGCCCCGGCTCGACCGCCCGTCCCCGCGCTCGGTCTCGTCCGGCCGCGCCCTCGCTCGCTCGCGCTCGCTGGCCCCGGCATGCTTGCCCGCTCGCCCCACCGCGCCTTGCTCGCGTCGTGTCGGCCCCTGCGTGGCCTCGAGCTTGGCCCAGCGTGCCTATGGCGCGCGGCTTAGAGCTCGGCTAGCGCACGGCCCCGACGTGCGTACGGTTAGTCCGTAGCGTGTGCGTGCGACCTCGCGTGCGTGCCCGCGTAGTGCGCGTGCCTTCGCACGACTCGTCGTGCCTCGTCTACCCCCCCCCCCCCCCCAACCCCTCGTCTACCCCCCTTCTCCTATATGCGCTAATCACGTCGTTTATATTAGTAAGATAGGAGTCTCGATTTGGAAATTGGTTACGTTAGTTAATTCGTATAACTAATCATCTATCTCGTTCAATGTTAATCTACTAAAAGTGGATGCGATTACATTAGTGCATGTAGCTAATTCTTTTGTTGGAACTAATTAAAACTAGAGCACGTGACGTCTAGTCTTTCGTTTACCCGTAGTGTCCCTCGAGCATAAGCCTCAACCCTTGCGAGCCTTTCCCTCGTTTCTTTCTAACCAAGGTAAATTCATTATCGTATGTGGTACTCTATGCATATTTGCTTTACTTGTTCTCTTGTATGGTGTACTGTTGGTTTCCTAATTTCAATGGATGGATGTATGTATGTTTGCGCCCGCTTAGAGAACGATCCGGTTGAAGAGCCCGAGGAATTCGCAGGAGAAGCCCCTGAGCAGCAGTCGGTTGGTGGAGGCAAGTGTCCTTTGACCTATCTCTGTCCTATTCATTATTTAATTCACCTCCCGCTTTACACATTTATGCCTAAGGATTGACTAGCTTTTGTTATCCATGTCCTTGTTTACCTATCTGGGTTGGATTATTACTGTTTAGCTTTATGCTATTGCTCAAACTCTAATCAATGAACATGATGAGATTACCTGTGATACGCTGTTTTCCCCTTTCTTATGATGATGTTATACTTGTGGCCTTTAAGGGGGCTCGAGCGGTTTCTCGAGTGCCTCTCCGTAAGGACCTGTTCTATGGATGACCGCCCGGGAAAACAGTGCAACCATGAGGGTGGAATGGGGTGCCCTTAGCTGAATAATTAGAGGATCCGGGGTGTAGTTCACTTAGCCGTCGTGCCGTCAATGGGGCTCGGTGTATGCGGCTCGCTCTGCCAAGTTTGGGTTCGCCCCTTGGGGAGGAGTGCAGTGCATTTAGGAAACCTAACGGGTGGCTACAGCCCCGGGGAATCTTTGTAAAGGCTACATAGTGATGCCCTGCTAGGCCACCTAGGTAGTGGTCAATGGGGAGTAGCTCTCTCCTGGCAGAATGGGAATCACGGCTTGTGGGTAAAGTGCACAACCTCTGCAGAGTGTTTGAAAAACTGATATATCAGCCGTGCTCACGGTTATGAGGGGCCAAGGGAGCTCCAGTGATTAGTGGTACTTGATCAGAGATACTTTGGTACAGGTGGATATGAGATTGATGGTTTTGATTATGATTATGGTGCTGGTAAGTGGTACTCTTTCCGTTTGGAAAGGAGTACGTTTGGGTTAATAACTTGGGTTAATGCTAAAACTTGGCTTTCTACTAGTAAGTAATAATCTGACCAACTAAAAGCAACTGCTTGACTTATCCCCACATACAGCTAGTCCACTACAGCCAAACAGGATGCTTGCTGAGTATGTTGATGTGTACTCACCCTTGCTCTACACACCAAACCCCCCCCCCCCCCCATCCCCAGGTTGTCAGCATTGCAACCACTGCTCAGGCGAAGATGAAGCTGTGGAAGGAGACTTCCAGGAGTTCCAAGATTACGACGAGTTCTAGGTGTGGGTTAGCGGCAACCCCCAGTCGGCTGCCTATGAAGGCCGCGTTTATCTACGTTTCTTTTCCGCACTTTGATTTATTGTAAGAACTATATGGACGTCTCAGACGTATGATGTAATCGACTATTTCCCTTATTAATACTATTTTGAGCACTGTGTGATGATGTCCATATTATGTAACTGCTGTGTACGTGAATAACTGATCCTGGCACGTACATGGTTCGCATTCGGTTTGCCTTCTAAAACCGGGTGTGACAGTGTGGCCATTGATCATCGACCTGAGGCTCGTACACCTCACCCCACATATGTTTCCTTTCCATAGATCACATTTTTGGATTTCTGGTGGAGACCATTTCTTGGTCAAAAATCCGTAGGTGTTAGCCTTCGGTATTATTGTAAATGGTCATTCATGGCTATTTTCGACAAAAATGGGGGTTGTGTGGCCATTGATCATCGACCAGACGCTCATACACCTCACCCCACATATGTTTCCTTGCCATAGATCACATTCTTGGATTTCTGGTGGAGACCATTTCTTGGTCAAAAATCCGTAGGTGTTAGCCTTCGGTATTATTGAAAATGGTCGTTCATGGCTATTTTCGACAAAAATGGGGGTTGTGTGGCCATTGATCATCGACCAGAGGCTCATACACCTCACCCCACATATGTTTCCTTGCCATAGATCACATTCTTGGATTTCTGGTGGAGACCATTTCTTGGTCAAAAATCCGTAGGTGTTAGCCTTCGGTATTATTGAAAATTGTCGTTCATGGCTATTTTCGACAAAAATGGGGGTTGTGTGGCCATTGATCATCGACCAGACGCTCATACACCTCACCCCACATATGTTTCCTAGCCATAGATCACATTCTTGGATTTCTGGTGGAGACCATTTCTTTGTCTAAAATCCATAGGTGTTAGCCTCTAGTATTATTGAAAATGGTCGCTCATGGCTATTTTCAAGGTCGCTCATGGCTATTTTCATAAAAAATGGGGGTTGTGTGGCCATTTATCATCGACTAGAGGCTCATAAACCTCGCCCCACATATGTTTCCTTGCCATAGATCACATTCTTGGATTTCTGGTGGAGACCATTTCTTGGTTAAAAACTCGTACGTGTTAGCCTTCGGTATTATTGAAAATGGTCGTTCATGGCTATTTTCGGCAAAATGGGGGTTGTGTGGCCATTCATTATCAACCAGAGGCTCGTACACCTCACCCCACATATGTTTCCTTGCCATAGATCACATTCTTGGATTTCTGGTGGAGACCATTTCTTGGTCAAAAATCCGTACGTGTTAGCCTTTGGTATTTTTGAAAATGGTCATTCATGGCTATTTTCGACAAAAATGGGGGTTGTGTGGCCATTGATCTTCGACCAGAGGCTCATACACCTCACTACACATATGTTTCCTTGCCATAGATCACATTCTTGGATTTATGGTGGAGACCATTTCTTGGTCAAAAATCCGTAGGTGTTAGCCTTCAGTGTCATTGAAAATGGTCGTTCATGGCTATTTTCGACAAAAATTAGGGTTGTGTGGCCATTGATCGTCGACCAGAGGCTCATACACCTCACCCCACATATGTTTCCTTGCCATAGATCACATTCTTGGATTTCTGGTGGAGACCATTTCTTGGTCAAAAATCCTTAGGTGTTAGCCTTCGGTATTATTGAAAATGGTCGTTCATGGCTATTTTCGACAAAAATGGGGGTTGTGTGGCCATTGATCATCGACCAGACGCTCATACACCTCACCCCACATATGTTTCCTTGCCATAGATCACATTCTTGGATTTCTGGTGGAGACCATTTCTTGGTCTAAAATCCGTAGGTGTTATCCTCTAGTATTATTGAAAATGGTCGCTCATGGCTATTTTCAAGGTCGCTCATGGCTATTTTCATAAAAAATGGGGGTTGTGTGGCCATTTATCATCGACTAGAGGCTCATAAACCTCACCCCACATATGTTTCCTTGCCATAGATTACATTCTTGGATTTCTGGTGGAAACCATTTCTTGGTTAAAAACTCGTACGTGTTAGCCTTCGGTATTATTGAAAATGGTCATTCATGGCTATTTTCGGCAAAATGGGGGTTGTGTGGCCATTGATCATCAACCAGAGGCTCGTACACCTCACCCCACATATGTTTCCTTGCCATAGATCACATTCTTGGATTTTTGGTGGAGACCATTTCTTGGTCAAAAACTCGTACGTGTTAGCCTTCGGTATTATTGAAAATGGTCGTTCATGGCTATTTTCGGCAAAATGGGGGTTCTGTGGCCATTGATCATCGACCAAAGGCTCGTACACCTCACCCCACATATGTTTCCTTTCCATAGATCACATTCTTGGATTTCTAGTGGAGACCATTTCTTGGTCAAAAATCCGTAGTTGTTAGCCTTCGGTATTATTGTAAATGGTCATTCATGGCTATTTTCGACAAAAATGGGGGTTGTGTGGCCATTGATCATCGACCAGACGCTCATACACCTCACCCCACATATGTTTCCTTGCCATAGATCACATTCTTGGATTTCTGGTGGAGACCATATCTTGGTCAAAAATCCGTAGGTGTTAGCCTTCGGTATTATTGAAAATGGTCGTTCATGGCTATTTTCGACAAAAATGGGGGTTGTGTGGCCATTGATCATCGACCAGAGGCTCATACACCTCACCCCACATATGTTTCCTTGCCATAGATCACATTCTTGGATTTTTGGTGGAGACCATTTCTTGGTCAAAAATCCGTAGGTGTTAGCCTTCGGTATTATTGAAAATGGTCGTTCATGGCTATTTTCGACAAAAATGGGGGTTGTGTGGCCATTGATCATCGACCAGACGCTCATACACCTCACCCCACATATGTTTCCTTGTCATAGATCACATTCTTGGATTTCTGGTGGAGACCATTTCTTGGTCTAAAATCCATAGGTGTTAGCCTCTAGTATTATTGAAAATGGTCACTCATGGCTATTTTCAAGGTCGCTCATGGCTATTTTCATAAAAAATGGGGGTTGTGTGGCCATTTATCATCGACTGGAGGATCATAAACCTCGCCCCACATATGTTTCCTTGCCATAGATCACATTCTTGGATTTCTGGTGGAGACCATTTCTTGGTTAAAAACTCGTACGTGTTAGCCTTCGGTATTATTGAAAATGGTCGTTCATGGCTATTTTCGGCAAAATGGGGGTTGTGTGACCATTCATTATCGACCAGAAGCTCGTACACCTCACCCCACATATGTTTCCTTGCCATAGATCACATTCTTGGATTTCTGGTGGAGACCATTTCTTGGTCAAAAATCCGTACGTGTTAGCCTTTGGTATTTTTGAAAATGGTCATTCATGGCTATTTTCGACTAAAATGGGGGTTGTGTGGCCATTGATCTTCGACCAGAGGCTCATACACCTCACTACACATATGTTTCCTTGCCATAGATCACATTATTGGATTTATGGTGGAGACCATTTCTTGGTCAAAAATCCGTAGGTGTTAGCCTTCAGTGTCATTGAAAATGGTCGTTCATGGCTATTTTCGACAAAAATTAGGGTTGTGTGGCCATTGATCGTCGACCAGAGGCTCATACACCTCACCCCACATATGTTTCCTTGCCATAGATCACATTCTTGGATTTCTGGTGGAGACCATTTCTTGGTCAAAAATCCGTAGGTGTTAGCCTTCGGTATTATTGAAAATGGTCGTTCATGGCTATTTTCGACAAAAATGGGGGTTGTGTGGCCATTGATCATCGACCAGACGCTCGTATACCTCACCCCACATATGTTTCCTTGCCATAGATCACATTCTTGGATTTCTGGTGGAGACCATTTCTTGTTCTAAAATCCGTAGGTGTTAGCCTCTAGTATTATTGAAAATGGTCGCTCATGGCTATTTTCAAGGTCGCTCATGGCTATTTTCATAAAAAATGGGGGTTGTGTGGCCATTTATCATCGACTAGAGGCTCATAAACCTCACCCCACATATGTTTCCTTGCCATAGATTACATTCTTGGATTTCTGGTGGAAACCATTTCTTGGTTAAAAACTCGTACGTGTTAGCCTTCGGTATTATTGAAAATGGTCATTCCTGGCTATTTTCGGCAAAATGGGGGTTGTGTGGCCATTGATCATCAACCAGAGGCTCGTACACCTCACCCCACATATATTTCCTTGCCATAGATCACATTCTTGGATTTCTGGTGGAGACCATTTCTTGGTTAAAAATCCGTACGTGTTAGCCTTTGGTATTTTTGAAAATGGTCATTCATGGCTATTTTCGACAAAAATGGGGGTTGTGTGGCCATTGATCATCGACTAGAGGCTCATACACCTCACCCCACATATGTTTCCTTGCCATAGATCACATTCTTGGATTTCTGGTGCAGACATTTCTTGGTCAAAAATCCGTAGGTGTTAGCCTTCGGTATTATTGAAAATGGTCGTTCATGGCTATTTTCGACAAAAATGGGGGTTGTGTGGCCATTGATCATCGACCAGACGCTCATACACCTCACCCCACATATGTTTCCTTGCCATAGATCACATTCTTGGATTTCTGGTGGAGACCATTTCTTGGTCTAAAATCCGTAGGTGTTAGCCTCTAGTATTATTGAAAATGGTCGCTCATGGCTATTTTCAAGGTCGCTCATGGCTATTTTCATAAAAAATGGGGGTTGTGTGGCCATTTATCATCGACTAGAGGCTCATAAACCTCACCCCACATATGTTTCCTTGCCATAGATTACATTCTTGGATTTCTGGTGGAAACCATTTCTTGGTTAAAAACTCGTACGTGTTAGCCTTCGGTATTATTGAAAATGGTCATTCATGGCTATTTTCGGCAAAATGGGGGTTGTGTGGCCATTGATCATCGACCAGAGGCTCATACACCTCACCCAACATATGTTTCCTTGCCATAGATCACATTCTTGGATTTCTGGTGGAGACCATTTCTTGGTCAAAAATCCGTAGGTGTTAGCCTTCGGTATTATTGAAAATGGTCGTTCATGGCTATTTTTGACAAAAATGGGGGTTGTGTGGCCATTGATCATCGACTAGAGGCTCATACACCTCACCCCACATATGTTTCCTTGCCATAGATCACATTCTTGGATTTCTGGTGGAGACCATTTCTTGGTCAAAAATCCGTAGGTGTTAGCCTTCGGTATTATTGAAAATGGTCGTTCATGGCTATTTTCGACAAAAATGGGGGTGTGTGGCCATTGATCATCGACCAGATGCTCATACACCTCACCCCACATATGTTTCCTTGCCATAGATCACATTCTTGGATTTCTGGTGGAGACCATTTCTTGGTCTAAAATCCGTAGGTCTTAGCCTCTAGTATTATTGAAAATGGTCGCTCATGGCCATTTTCATAAAAAATGGGGGTTGTGTGGCCATTTATCATCACCTAGAGGCTCATAAACCTCACCCCACATATGTTTCCTTGCCATAGATCACATTCTTGGATTTCTGGTGGAGACCATTTCTTGGTTAAAAACTCGTACGTGTTAGCCTTCGGTATTATTGAAAATGGTCGTTCATGGCTATTTTCGGCAAAATGGGGGTTGTGTGGCCATTGATCACCGACCAGAGGATCATACACCTCACCCCACATATGTTTCCTTGCCATAGATCACATTCTTGGATTCCTGGTGGAGACCATTTCTTGGTCAAAAATCCATACGTGTTAGCCTTTGGTATTTTTGAAAATGGTCATTCATGGCTATTTTCGACAAAAATGGGGGTTGTGTGGCCATTGATCATCGACTAGAGGCTCATACACCTCACCCCACATATGTTTCCTTGCCATAGATCACATTCTTGGATTTCTGGTGGAGACCATTTCTTGGTCAAAAATCCGTAGGTGTTAGCCTTCGGTATTATTGAAAATGGTCGTTCATGGCTATTTTCGACAAAAATGGGGGTTGTGTGGCCATTGATCATCGACCAGACGCTCATACACCTCACCCCACATTTGTTTCCTTGCCATAGATCACATTCTTGGATTTCTGGTGGAGACCATTTCTTGGTCTAAATTCCGTAGGTGTTAGCCTCTAGTATTATTGAAAATGGTCGCTCATGGCTATTTTCAAGGTCGCTCATGGCTATTTTCATAAAAAATGGGGGTTGTGTGGCCATTTATCATCGACTAGAGGCTCATAAACCTCACCCCACATATGTTTCCTTGCCATAGATTACATTCTTGGATTTCTAGTGGAAACCATTTCTTGGTTAAAAACGCGTACGTGTTAGCCTTCAGTATTATTGAAAATGGTCGTTCATGGCTATTTTCGACAAAAATGGGGGTTGTGTGGCCATTGATCATCGACCAGAGGCTCATACACCTCACCCCACATATGTTACCTTGCCATAGATCACATTCTTGGATTTCTAGTGGAGACCATTTCTTGGTCAAAAACTCGTACGTGTTAGCCTTCGGTATTATTGAAAATGGTCGTTCATGGCTATTTTCGGCAAAATGGGGGTTCTGTGGCCATTGATCATCGACCAGAGGCTCGTACACCTCACCCCACATATGTTTCCTTGCCATAGATCACATTCTTGGATTTCTGGTGGAGACCATTTCTTGGTCAAAAATCCGTAGGTGTTAGCCTTCGGTATTATTGAAAATGGTCGTTCATGGCTATTTTCGGCAAAATGGGGGTTCTGTGGCCATTGATCATCGACCAGAGGCTCGTACACCTCACCCCACATATGTTTCCTTGCCATAGATCACATTCTTGGATTTCTGGTGGAGACCATTTCTTGGTCAAAAATCCGTAGGTGTTAGCCTTCGGTATTATTGAAAATGGTCGTTCATGGCTATTTTCGACAAAAATGGGGGTTGTGTGGCCATTGATCATCGACCAGAGGCTCATACACCTCACCCCACATATGTTTCCTCGCCATAGATCACATTCTTGGATTTCTGGTGGAGACCATTTCTTGGTCAAAAATCCGTAGGTCTTAGCCTCTAATATTATTGAAAATGGTCGCTCATGGCTATTTTCGGCAAAATGGGGGTTCTGTGGCCATTGATCGTCGACCAGAGGCTCATACACCTCACCCCACATATGTTTCCTTGTCGTAGATCACATTCTTGGATTTCTGGTGGAGACCATTTCTTGGTCAAAAATCTGTAGGTGTTAGCCTACGATATTTTTGAAAATGGTCGTTCATGGCTATTTTCGACAAAAATGGGGGTTGTGTGGCCATTGATCATCGACCAGAGGCTCATACACCTCACCCCACATATGTTTCCTTGCCATAGATCACATTCTTGGATTTCTGGTGGAGACCATTTCTTGGTCAAAAATCTGTAGGTGTTAGCCTTCGGTATTATTGAAAATGGTCGTTCATGGCTATTTTCGACAAAAATGGGGGTTGTGTGGCCATTGATCATCGACCAGACGCTCATACACCTCACCCCACATATGTTTCCTCGCCATAGATCACATTCTTGGATTTCTGGTGGAGACCATTTCTTGGTCAAAAATCCGTAGGTCTTAGCCTCTAATATTATTGAAAATGGTCGCTCATGGCTATTTTCGGCAAAATGGGGGTTCTGTGGCCATTGATCGTCGACCAGAGGCTCATACACCTCACCCCACATATGTTTCCTTGTCGTAGATCACATTCTTGGATTTCTGGTGGAGACCATTTCTTGGTCAAAAATCCGTAGGTGTTAGCCTACGATATTTTTGAAAATGGTCGTTCATGGCTATTTTCGACAAAAATGGGGGTTGTGTGGCCATTGATCATCGACCAGAGGCTCATACACCTCACCCCACATATGTTTCCTTGCCATAGATCACATTCTTGGATTTCTGGTGGGGACCATTTCTTGGTCTAAAATCCGTAGGTGTTAGCCTCTAGTATTATTGAAAATGGTCGCTCATGGCTATTTTCAAGGTCGCTCATGGCTATTTTCATAAAAAATGGGGGTTGTGTGGCCATTTTCATCGACTAGAGGTTCATAAACCTCACCCCACATATGTTTCCTTGCCATAGATCACATTCTTGGATTTCTGGTGGAGACCATTTCTTGGTCAAAAATCCGTACGTGTTAGCCTTTGGTATTTTTGAAAATGGTCGTTCATGGCTTGGTCGATGATCAATGGCCACACAACCCCCATTTTTTATGAAAATAGCCATGAGCGACCATTTTCAATAATACTAGAGGCTAAGACCTACGGATTTTTGACCAAGAAATGGTCTCCACCAGAAATCCAAGAATGTGATCTATGGCAAGGAAACATATGTGGGGTGAGGTGTATGAGCCTCTCGTCGATGATCAATGGCCACACAACCCCCATTTTTGTCGAAAATAGCCATGAATGACCATTTACAATAATACCGAAGGCTAACACCTACGGATTTTTGACCAAGAAATGGTCTCCACCAGAAATCCAAGAATGTGATCTATGGCAAGGAAACATATGTGGGGTGAGGTGTATGAGCCTATGGTCGATGATCAATGGCCACACAACCCCCATTTTTGTCGAAAATAGCCATGAACGACCATTTTCAATAATATCGAAGGCTAACACCTACGGATTTTTGACCAAGAAATGGTCTCCACCAGAAATCCAAGAATGTGATCTACGACAAGGAAACATATGTGGGGTGAGGTGTATGAGCCTCTGGTCGACGATCAATGGCCGCACAACCCCCATTTTGCCGAAAATAGCCATGAATGACCATTTTCAATAATACCGAACGCTAACACGTACGAGTTTTTAACCAAGAAATGGTTTCCACCAGAAATCCAAGAATGTAATCTATGGCAAGGAAACATATGTGGGGTGAGGTTTATGAGCCTCTAGTCGATGATAAATGGCCACACAACCCCCATTTTTATGAAAATAGCCATGAGCGACCTTGAAAATAGCCATGAGCGACCATTTTCAATAATACTAGAGGCTAACACCTACGGATTTTAGACCAAGAAATGGTCTCCACCAGAAATCTAAGAATGTGATCTATGGCAAGGAAACATATGTGGGGTGAGGTGTATGAGCGTCTGGTCGATGATCAATGGCCACACAACCCCCATTTTTGTCGAAAATAGCCATGAACGACCATTTTCAATAATACCGAAGGCTAACACCTACGGATTTTTGACCAAGAAATGGTCTCCACCAGAAATCCAAGAATGTGATCTATGGCAAGGAAACATATGTGGGGTGAGATTTATGAGCCTCTAGTCGATGATAAATGGCCACACAACCCCCATTTTTTATGAAAATAGCCATGAGCGACCATTTTCAATAATATTAGAGGCTAAGACCTACGGATTTTTGACCAAGAAATGGTCTCCACCAAAAATCCAAGAATGTGATCTATGGCAAGGAAACATATGTGGGGTGAGGTGTATGAGCCTCTGGTCGATGATCAATGGCCACACAACCCCCATTTTTGTCGAAAATAGCCATGAACGACCATTTTCAATAATATCGAGGGCTAACACCTACGGATTTTTGACCAAGAAATGGTCTCCACCAGAAATCCAAGAATGTGATCTATGGCAAGGAAACATATGTGGGGTGAGGTGTATGAGCGTCTGGTCGATGATCAATGGCCACACAACCCCCAATTTTTATGAAAATAGCCATGAGAGACCATTTTCAATAATACTAGAGGCTAAGACCTACGAATTTTTGACCAAGAAATGGTCTCCACCAGAAATCCAAGAATGTGATCTATGGCAAGGAAACATATGTGGGGTGAGGTGTATGAGCCTCTGGTCGATGATCAATGGCCACACAACCCCCATTTTTGTCGAAAATAGCCATGAATGACCATTTACAATAATACCGAAGGCTAACACCTACGGATTTTTGACCAAGAAATGGTCTCCACCAGAAATCCAAGAATGTGATCTATGGCAAGGAAACATATGTGGGGTGAGGTGTATGAGCCTCTCGTCGATGATCAATGGCCACACAACCCCCATTTTTGTCGAAAATAGCCATGAATGACCATTTACAATAATACCGAAGGCTAACACCTACGGATTTTTGACCAAGAAATGGTCTCCACCAGAAATCCAAGAATGTGATCTATGGCAAGGAAACATATGTGGGGTGAGGTGTATGAGCCTATGGTCGATGATCAATGGCCACACAACCCCCATTTTTGTCGAAAATAGCCATGAACGACCATTTTCAATAATATCGAAGGCTAACACCTACGGATTTTTGACCAAGAAATGGTCTCCACCAGAAATCCAAGAATGTGATCTACGACAAGGAAACATATGTGGGGTGAGGTGTATGAGCCTCTGGTCGACGATCAATGGCCGCACAACCCCCATTTTGCCGAAAATAGCCATGAATGACCATTTTCAATAATACCGAACGCTAACACGTACGAGTTTTTAACCAAGAAATGGTTTCCACCAGAAATCCAAGAATGTAATCTATGGCAAGGAAACATATGTGGGGTGAGGTTTATGAGCCTCTAGTCGATGATAAATGGCCACACAACCCCCATTTTTATGAAAATAGCCATGAGCGACCTTGAAAATAGCCATGAGCGACCATTTTCAATAATACTAGAGGCTAACACCTACGGATTTTAGACCAAGAAATGGTCTCCACCAGAAATCTAAGAATGTGATCTATGGCAAGGAAACATATGTGGGGTGAGGTGTATGAGCGTCTGGTCGATGATCAATGGCCACACAACCCCCATTTTTGTCGAAAATAGCCATGAACGACCATTTTCAATAATACCGAAGGCTAACACCTACGGATTTTTGACCAAGAAATGGTCTCCACCAGAAATCCAAGAATGTGATCTATGGCAAGGAAACATATGTGGGGTGAGATTTATGAGCCTCTAGTCGATGATAAATGGCCACACAACCCCCATTTTTTATGAAAATAGCCATGAGCGACCATTTTCAATAATATTAGAGGCTAAGACCTACGGATTTTTGACCAAGAAATGGTCTCCACCAAAAATCCAAGAATGTGATCTATGGCAAGGAAACATATGTGGGGTGAGGTGTATGAGCCTCTGGTCGATGATCAATGGCCACACAACCCCCATTTTTGTCGAAAATAGCCATGAACGACCATTTTCAATAATATCGAGGGCTAACACCTACGGATTTTTGACCAAGAAATGGTCTCCACCAGAAATCCAAGAATGTGATCTATGGCAAGGAAACATATGTGGGGTGAGGTGTATGAGCGTCTGGTCGATGATCAATGGCCACACAACCCCCAATTTTTATGAAAATAGCCATGAGAGACCATTTTCAATAATACTAGAGGCTAAGACCTACGAATTTTTGACCAAGAAATGGTCTCCACCAGAAATCCAAGAATGTGATCTATGGCAAGGAAACATATGTGGGGTGAGGTGTATGAGCCTCTGGTCGATGATCAATGGCCACACAACCCCCATTTTTGTCGAAAATAGCCATGAATGACCATTTACAATAATACCGAAGGCTAACACCTACGGATTTTTGACCAAGAAATGGTCTCCACCAGAAATCCAAGAATGTGATCTATGGCAAGGAAACATATGTGGGGTGAGGTGTATGAGCCTCTAGTCGATGATCAATGGCCACACAACCCCCATTTTTGTCGAAAATAGCCATGAATGACCATTTTCAAAAATACCAAAGGCTAACACGTACGGATTTTTGACCAAGAAATGGTCTCCACCAGAAATCCAAGAATGTGATCTATGGCAAGGAAACATATGTGGGGTGAGGTGTATGAGCCTCTGGTCGATGATCAATTGCCACACAACCCCCATTTTGTCGAAAATAGCCATGAACGACCATTTTCAATAATACCGAAGGCTAACACCTACGGATTTTTGACCAAGAAATGGTCTCCACCAGAAATCCAAGAATGTGATCTACGACAAGGAAACATATGTGGGGTGAGGTGTATGAGCCTCTGGTCGACGATCAATGGCCACACAACCCCCATTTTGCCGAAAATAGCCATGAATGACCATTTTCAATAATACCGAAGGCTAACACGTACGAGTTTTTAACCAAGAAATGGTTTCCACCAGAAATCCAAGAATGTAATCTATGGCAAGGAAACATATGTGGGGTGAGGTCTATGAGCCTCTAGTCGATGATAAATGGCCACACAACCCCCATTTTTTATGAAAATAGCCATGAGCGACCTTGAAAATAGCCATGAGCGACCATTTTCAATAATACTAGAGGCTAACACCTACGGATTTTGGACCAAGAAAAGGTCTCCACCAGAAATCCAAGAATGTGATCTATGGCAAGGAAACATATGTGGGGTGAGGTGTATGAGCGTCTGGTCGATGATCAATGGCCACACAACCACCATTTTTGTCGAAATTAGCCATGAACGACCATTTTCAATAATACCGAAGGCTAACACCTACGGATTTTTGACCAAGAAATGGTCTCCACCAGAAATCCAAGAATGTGATCTATGGCAAGGAAACGTATGTGGGGTGAGGTGTATGAGCCTCTAGTAGATGATCAATGGCCACACAACCCCCATTTTTGTCGAAAATAGCCATGAATGACCATTTTCAAAAATACCAAAGGCTAACACGTACGGATTTTTGACCAAGAAATGGTCTCCACCAGAAATCCAAGAATGTGATCTATGGCAAGGAAACATATGTGGGGTGAGGTGTATGAGCCTCTGGTCGATGATCAATGGACACACAACCCCCATTTTTGTCGAAAATAGCCATGAATGACCATTTTTAATAAAACCGAAGGCTAACACGTACGAGTTTTTAACCAAGAAATGGTTTCCACCAGAAATCCAAG
Organism: Zea mays; assembly: GCF_902167145.1. Lineage (NCBI taxonomy): Eukaryota > Viridiplantae > Streptophyta > Magnoliopsida > Poales > Poaceae > Zea > Zea mays. The sequence continues at coordinate 13,558 of NW_023366990.1, read as the reverse complement.
AATGTAATCTATGGCAAGGAAACATATGTGGGGTGAGGTGTATGAGCCTCTGGTCGATGATCAATGGCCACACAGCCCCCATTTTTTTATGAAAATAGCCATGAGCGACCATTTTCAATAATACTAGAGGCTAAGACCTACGGATATTTAACCAAGAAATGGTCTCCACCAGAAATCCAAGAATGTGATCTACAACAAGGAAACATATGTGGGGTGAGGTGTATGAGCGTCTGGTCGACGATCAATGGCCACACAACCCCCATTTTTGTCGAAAATAGCCATGAACGACCATTTTCAATAATACCAAAGGCTAACACCTACGGATTTTTGACCAAGAAATGGTCGGGGTGAGGTTTACGAGCCTCTGGTCAATGATCAATGGCCACACAACCCCCATTTTTTATGAAAATATCCATGAGCGACCTTGAAAATAGCCATGAGCGACCATATTCAATAATACTAGAGGCTAACACCTACGGATTGTAGACCAAGAAATGGTTTCCACCAGAAATCCAAGAATGTGATCTATGGCAAGCAAACATATGTGGGGTGAGGTGTATGAGCCTCTGGTCGACGATCAATGGCCACACAACCCCCATTTTGCCGAAAATAGCCATGAAAGACCATTTTCAATAATACCGAAGGCTAACACCTACGGATTTTTGACCAAGAAATGGTCTCCACCAGAAATCCAAGAATGTGATCTATGGCAAGGAAACATATGTGGGGTGAGGTGTATGAGCCTCTGGTCGACGATCAATGGCCACACAACCCTAATTTTTGTCGAAAATAGCCATGAACGACCATTTTCAATGACACTGAAGGCTAACACCTACGGATTTTTGACCAAGAAATGGTCTCCACCATAAATCCAAGAATGTGATCTATGGCAAGGAAACATATGTGTAGTGAGGTGTATGAGCCTCTGGTCGAAGATCAATGGCCACACAACCCCCATTTTTGTCGAAAATAGCCATGAATGACCATTTTCAAAAATACCAAAGGCTAACACATTCGGATTTTTGCCCAAGTCCACCAGAAATCCAAGAATGTGATCTATGGCAAGGAACCATATGTGGGGTGAGGTGTATGAGCCTCTGGTCGATGATCAATTGCCACACAACCCCCATTTTGTCGAAAATAGCCATGAACGACCATTTTCAATAATACCGAAGGCTAACACCTACGAATTTTTGACCAAGAGATGGTCTCCAACATAAATCCAAGAATGTGATCTATGGCAAGGAAACATATGTGTAGTGAGGTGTATGAGCGTCTGGTCGATGATCAATGGCCACACAACCCCCATTTTTGTCGAAAATAGCCATGAACGACCATTTTCAATAATACCGAAGGCTAACACCTACGGATTTTTGACCAAGAAATGGTCTCCACCAGAAATCCAAGAATGTGATCTATGGCAAGGAAACATATGTGGGGTGAGGTGTATGAGGCTCTAGTCGATGATCAATGGCCACACAACCCCCATTTTTGTCGAAAATAGCCATGAACGACTATTTTCAATAATATCGAAGGCTAACACCTACGGATTTTTGACCAAGAAATGGTCTCCACCAGAAATCCAAGAATGTGATCTACGACAAGGAAACATATGTGGGGTGAGGTGTATGAGCCTCTGGTCGATGATCAATGGTCACACAACCTCCATTTTCAATCATACCAAAGGGTAACACGTACGGATTTTTGACCAAGAAATGGTCTCCACCAGAAATCCAAGAATGCGATCTATGGCAAGGAAACATATGTGGGGTGAGGTGTATGAGCGTCTGGTCGATGATCAATGGCCACACAGCCCCCATTTTTGTCGAAAATAGCCATGAACGACCATTTTCAATAATACCGAAGGCTAACACCTACGGAATTTTTACCAAGAAATGGTCTCCACCAGAAATCCAAGAATGTGATCTACGACAAGGAAACATATGTGGGGTGAGGTGTATGAGCCTCTGGTCGACGATCAATGGCCACACAACCCCCATTTTGCCGAAAATAGCCATGAACGACCATTTTCAATAATACCGAAGGCTAACACCTACGGATTTTTGACCAAGAAATGGTCTCCACCAGAAATCCAAGAATGTGATCTATGGCAAGGAAACATATGTGGGGTGAGGTGTATGAGCCTCTAGTCGATGATCAATGGCCACACAACCCCTATTTTTGTCGAAAATAGCCATTAATGACCATTTTAAAAAATACCAAAGGCTAACACGTACAGATTTTTGACCAAGAAATGGTCTCCACCAGAAATCCAAGAATGTGATCTATGTCAAGGAAACATATGTGGGGTGAGGTGTATGAGCGTCTGGTCGATGATCAATGGCCACACAACCCCCATTTTTGTCGAAAATAGCCATGAACGACCATTTTCAATAATATCGAAGGCTAACACCTACGGATTTTTGACCAAGAAATGGTCTCCACCAGAAATCCAAGAATGTGATCTACGACAAGGAAACATATGTGGGGTGAGGTGTATGAGCCTCTGGTCGACGATCAATGGCCACACAACCCCCATTTTGCCGAAAATAGCCATGAACGACCATTTTCAATAATACCGAAGGCTAACACCTATGGATTTTTTACCAAGAAATGGTCTCCACCAGAAATCCAAGAATGTGATCTACGACAAGGAAACATATGTGGGGTGAGGTGTATGAGCCTCTGGTCGACGATCAATGGCCACACAACCCCCATTTTGCCGAAAATAGCCATGAACGACCATTTTCAATAATACCGAAGGCTAACACCTACGGATTTTTTACCAAGAAATGGTCTCCACTAGAAATCCAAGAATGTGATCTATGGCAAGGAAACATATGTGGGGTGAGGTGTATGAGCCTCTAGTCGATGATCAATGGCCACACAACCCCTATTTTTGTCGAAAATAGCCATTAATGACCATTTTAAAAAATACCAAAGGCTAACACGTACAGATTTTTGACCAAGAAATGGTCTCCACCAGAAATCCAAGAATGTGATCTATGGCAAGGAAACATATGTGGGGTGAGGTGTATGAGCGTTTGGTCGATGATCAATGGCCACACAACCCCCATTTTTGTCGAAAATAGCCATGAACGACCATTTTCAATAATATCGAAGGCTAACACCTACGGATTTTTGACCAAGAAATGGTCTCCACCAGAAATCCAAGAATGTGATCTACGACAAGGAAACATATGTGGGGTGAGGTGTATGAGCCTCTGGTCGACGATCAATGGCCACACAACCCACATTTTGCCGAAAATAGCCATGAATGACCATTTTCAATAATACCGAAGGCTAACACATACGAGTTTTTAACCAAGAAATGGTTTCCACCAGAAATCCAAGAATGTGATCTATGGCAAGGAAACATATGTGGGGTGAGGTGTATGAGCCTCTGGTCGATGATCAATGGCCACACAACCCTAATTTTTGTCGAAAATAGCCATGAATGACCATTTTCAATAATACTAGAGGCTAACACCTACGGATTTTAGACCAAGAAATGGTCTCCACCAGAAATCCAAGAATGTGATCTATGGCAAGGAAACATATGTGGGGTGAGGTGTATGAGCGTCTGGTCGATGATCAATGGCCACACAACCCCCATTTTTGTCGAAAATAGCCATGAACGACCATTTTCAATATTGACCAAGAAATGGTCTCCACCAGAAATCCAAGAATGTGATCTATGGCAAGGAAACATATGTGGGGTGAGGTGTATGAGCCTCTGGTCGATGATCAATGGCCACACAACCCCCATTTTTGTCGAAAATAGCCATGATCGACCATTTTCAATAATATCGAAGGCTAACACCTACGGATTTTTGACCAAGAAATGGTCTCCACTAGAAATCCAAGAATGTGATCTACGACAAGGAAACATATGTGGGGTGAGGTGTATGAGCCTCTGGTCGACGATCAATGGCCACACAACCCCCAGTCAGCCTTCGATATTATTGAAAATGGTCGTTCATGGCTATTTTCGACAAAAATGGGGGTTGTGTGGCCATTGATCATCGACCAGAGGCTCATACACCTCACCCCACATATGTTTCCTTGCCATAGATCACATTCTTGGATTTCTGGTGGAGACCATTTCTTGGTCAAAAATCCATACGTGTTAGCCTTCGGTATTATTGAAAATGGTCGTTCATGGCTATTTTCAGCAAAATGGGGGTTCTGTGGCCATTGATCATCGACCAGACGCTCATACACCTCACCCCACATATGTTTCCTTGCCATAGATCACATTCTTGGATTTCTGGTGGAGACCATTTCTTGGTCTAAAATCCGTAGGTGTTAGCCTCTAGTATTATTGAAAATGGTCGCTCATGGCTATTTTCAAGGTCGCTCATGGCTATTTTCATAAAAAATTGGGGTTGTGTGGCCATTTATCATCGACCAGAGGCTCATAAACCTCACCCCACATATGTTTCCTTGCCATAGATTACATTCTTGGATTTCTGGTGGAAACCATTTCTTGGTTAAAAACTCGTACGTGTTAGCCTTCGATATTATTGAAAATAGTCGTTCATGGCTATTTTCGACAAAAATGGGGGTTGTGTGGCCATTGATCATCGACCAGACGCTCATACACCTCACCCCACATATGTTTCCTTGCCATAGATCACATTCTTGGATTTATGGTGGAGACCATTTCTTGGTCAAAAATCCGTAGGTGTTAGCCTTCGATATTATTGAAAATGGTCGTTCATGGCTATTTTCGACAAAAATGGGGGTTGTGTGGCCATTGATCGTCGACCAGACGCTCATACACCTCACCCCACATATGTTTCCTTGCCATAGATTACATTCTTGGATTTATGGTGGAGACCATTTCTTGGTCAAAAATCCGTAGGTGTTAGCCTTCGGTATTATTGAAAATGGTCGTTCATGGCTATTTTCGGCAAAATGGGGGATCTGTGGCAATTGATCATCGACCAGAGGCTCGTACACCTCACCCCACATATGTTTCCTTGCCATAGATCACATTCTTGGATTTCTGGTGGAGACCATTTCTTGGGCAAAAATCCAAATGTGTTAGCCTTTGGTATTTTTGAAAATGGTCATTCATGGCTATTTTCAACAAAAATGGGGGTTGTGTGGCCATTGATCTTCGACCAGAGGCTCATACACCTCACTACACATATGTTTCCTTGCCATAGATCACATTCTTGGATTTATGGTGGAGATCATTTCTTGGTCAAAAATCCGTAAGTGTTAGCCTTCAGTGTCATTGAAAATGGTCGTTCATGGCTATTTTCGACAAAAATTAGGGTTGTGTGGCCATTGATCGTCGACCAGAGGCTCATACACCTCACCCCACATATGTTTCCTTGCCATAGATCACATTCTTGGATTTCTGGTGGAGACCATTTCTTGGTCAAAAATCCGTAGGTGTTAGCCTTCGATATTATTGAAAATGGTCATTCATGGCTATTTTCGGCAAAATGGGGGTTGTGTGGCCATTGATCGTCGACCAGAGGCTCATACACCTCACCCCACATATGTTTCCTTGCCATAGATCACATTCTTGGAATTCTGGTGGAAACCATTTCTTGGTCTAAAATCCGTAGGTGTTAGCCTCTAGTATTATTGAAAATGGTCGCTCATGGCTATTTTCAAGGTCGCTCATGGCTATTTTCATAAAAAAATGGGGGTTGTGTGGCCATTGATCATCGACCAGAGGCTCGTAAACCTCACCCCGACCATTTCTTGGTCAAAAATCCGTAGGTGTTAGCCTTTGGTATTATTGAAAATGGTCGTTCATGGCTATTTTCGACAAAAATGGGGGTTGTGTGGCCATTGATCGTCGACCAGACGCTCATACACCTCAGCCCACATATGTTTCCTTGTCGTAGATCACATTCTTGGATTTCTGGTGGAGACCATTTCTTGGTTAAAAATCCGTAGGTCTTAGCCTCTAGTATTATTGAAAATGGTCGCTCATGGCTATTTTCATAAAAAATGGGGGCTGTGTGGCCATTGATCATCGACCAGAGGCTCATACACCTCACCCCACATATGTTTCCTTGCCATAGATTACATTCTTGGATTTCTGGTGGAAACCATTTCTTGGTTAAAAACTCGTACGTGTTAGCCTTCGGTATTATTGAAAATGGTCATTCATGGCTATTTTCGACAAAAATGGGGGTTGTGTGGCCATTGATCATCGACCAGAGGCTCGTACACCTCACCCCACATATGTTTCCTTGCCATAGATCACATTCTTGGATTTCTGGTGGAGACCATTTCTTGGTCAAAAATCCGTACGTGTTAGCCTTTGGTATTTTTGAAAATGGTCATTCATGGCTATTTTCGACAAAAATGGGGGTTGTGTGGCCATTGATCATCGACTAGAGGCTCATACACCTCACCCCACATATGTTTCCTTGCCATAGATCACATTCTTGGATTTCTGGTGGAGACCATTTCTTGGTCAAAAATCCGTAGGTGTTAGCCTTCGGTATTATTAAAAATGGTCGTTCATGGCTATTTTCGACAAAAATGGGGGTTGTGTGGCCATTGATCATCGACCAGACGCTCATACACCTCACCCCACATATGTTTCCTCGCCATAGATCACATTCTTGGATTTCTGGTGGAGACCTTTTCTTGGTCCAAAATCCGTAGGTGTTAGCCTCTAGTATTATTGAAAATGGTCGCTCATGGCTATTTTCAAGGTCGCTCATGGCTATTTTCATAAAAAATGGGGGTTGTGTGGCCATTTATCATCGACTAGAGGCTCATACACCTCACCCCACATATGTTTCCTTGCCATAGATTACATTCTTGGATTTCTGGTGGAAACCATTTCTTGGTTAAAAACTCGTACGTGTTAGCCTTCGGTATTATTGAAAATGGTCATTCATGGCTATTTTCGGCAAAATGGGGGTTGTGTGGCCATTGATCGTCGACCAGAGGCTCATACACCTCACCCCACATATGTTTCCTTGTCGTAGATCACATTCTTGGATTTCTGGTGGAGACCATTTCTTGGTCAAAAATCCGTAGGTGTTAGCCTTCGATATTATTGAAAATGGTCATTCATGGCTATTTTCGGCAAAATGGGGGTTGTGTGGCCATTGATCGTCGACCAGAGGCTCATACACCTCACCCCACATATGTTTCCTTGTCGTAGATCACATTCTTGGATTTCTGGTGGAGACCATTTCTTGGTCAAAAATTCGTAGGTGTTAGCCTTCGATATTATTGAAAATGGTCGTTCATGGCTATTTTCGACAAAAATGGGGGTTGTGTGGCCAATGATCATCGACCAGAGGCTCATACACCTCACCCCACATATGTTTCCTTGCCATAGATCACATTCTTGGATTTCTGGTGGAGACCATTTCTTGGTCAAAAATCCGTAGGTGTTAGCCTTCGGTATTATTGAAAATGGTCGTTCATGGCTATTTTCGACAAAAATGGGGGTTGTGTGGCCATTGATCATCGACCAGACGCTCATACACCTCACCCCACATATGTTTCCTTGCCATAGATCACATTCTTGGATTTCTGGTGGAGACCATTTCTTGGTCTAAAATCCGTAGGTGTTAGCCTCTAGTATTATTGAAAATGGTCGCTCATGGCTATTTTCAAGGTCGCTCATGGCTATTTTCATAAAAAATGGGGGTTGTGTGGCCATTTATCATCGACTAGAGGCTCATAAACCTCACCCCACATATGTTTCCTTGCCATAGATCACATTCTTGGATTTCTGGTGGAGACCATTTCTTGGTCAAAAATCCGTAGGTGTTAGCCTTCGGTATTATTGTAAATGATCGTTCATGGCTATTTTCGACAAAAATGGGGGTTGTGTGGCCATTGATCATCGACCAGAGGCTCGTCCACCTCACCCCCCATATGTTTCCTTGCAATAGATCACATTCTAGGATTTCTGGTGGAGACCATTTCTTGGTCTAAAATTCGTAGGTGTTAGCCTCTAGTATTATTGAAAATGGTCGCTCATGGCTATTTTCAAGGTCGCTCATGGCTATTTTCATAAAAAATGGGGGTTGTGTGGCCATTTATCATCGACTAGAGGCTCATAGACCTCACCCCACATATGTTTCCTTGCCATAGATTACATTCTTGGATTTCTGGTGGAAACCATTTCTTGGTAAAAAACTCGTACGTGTTAGCCTTCGGTATTATTGAAAATGGTCATTCATGGCTATTTTCGGCAAAATGGGGGTTGTGTGGCCATTGATCGTCGACCAGAGGCTCATACACCTCACCCCACATATGTTTCCTTGTCGTAGATCACATTCTTGGATTTCTGGTGGAGACCATTTCTTGGTCAAAAATCTGTAGGTGTTAGCCTTCGGTATTATTGAAAATGGTCGTTCATGGCTATTTTCGACAAAATGGGGGTTGTGTGGCAATTGATCATCGACCAGAGGCTCATACACCTCACCCCACATATGTTTCCTTGCCATAGATCACATTCTTGGATTTCTGGTGGAGACCATTTCTTGGTTAAAAATCCGTACGTGTTAGCCTTTGGTATTTTTGAAAATGGTCATTCATGGCTATTTTCGACAAAAATGGGGGTTGTGTGGCCATTGATCATCGACTAGAGGCTCTTACACCTCACCCCACATATGTTTCCTTGCCATAGATCACATTCTTGGATTTCTGGTGGAGACCATTTCTTGGTCAAAAATCCGTAGGTGTTAGCCTTCGGTATTATTGTAAATGGTCATTCATGGCTATTTTCGACAAAAATGGGGGTTGTGTGGCCATTGATCATCGACCAGAGGCTCATACACCTCACCCCACATATGTTTCCTTGCCATAGATCACATTCTTGGATTTCTGGTGGAGACCATTTCTTGGTCAAAAATCCGTAGGTCTTAGCCTCTAGTATTATTGAAAATGGTCTCTCATGGATATTTTCATAAAAATTGGGGGTTGTGTGGCCATTGATCATCGACCAGAGGCCCGTGAACCTCACCCCACATATGTTTCCTTGCCATAGATCACATTCTTGGATTTCTGGTGGAGACCATTTCTTGGTCAAAAATCCGTAGGTGTTAGCCTTCGATATTATTGAAAATGGTCGTTCATGGCTATTTTCGACAAAATGGGGGTTGTGTGGCCATTGATCATCGACCAGAGGCTCATACACCTCACCCCACATATGTTTCCTTGCCATAGATCACATTCATGGATTTCTGGTGGAGACCATTTCTTGGTCAAAAATCCGTAGGTCTTAGCCTCTAATATTATTGAAAATGGTCGCTCATGGCTATTTTCATAAAAAAATGGGGGTTGTGTGGCCATTTATCATCGACTAGAGGCTCATAAATCTCACCCCACATATGTTTCCTTGCCATAGATCACATTCTTGGATTTCTGGTGGAGACCATTTCTTGGTCAAAAATCCGTAGGTGTTAGCCTTCGGTATTATTGAAAATGGTCGTTCATGGCTATTTTCGACAAAAATGGGGGTTGTGTGGCCATTGATCATCGACAAGACGCTCATACACCTCACCCCACATATGTTTCCTTGCCATAGATCACATTCTTGGATTTCTGGTGGAGACCATTTCTTGGTCTAAAATCCGTAGGTGTTAGCCTCTAGTATTATTGAAAATGGTCGCTCATGGCTATTTTCAAGGTCGCTCATGGCTATTTTCATAAAAATGGGGGTTGTGTGGCCATTTATCATCGACTAGAGGCTCATAAACCTCACCCCACATATGTTTCCTTGCCATAGATTACATTCTTGGATTTCTGGTGGAAACCATTTCTTGGTTAAAAACTCGTACGTGTTAGCCTTCGGTATTATTGAAAATGGTCATTCATGGCTATTTTCGGCAAAATGGGGGTTGTGTGGCCATTGATCGTCGACCAGAGGCTCATACACCTCACCCCACATATGTTTCCTTGTCGTAGATCACATTCTTGGATTTCTGGTGGAGACCATTTCTTGGTCAAAAATCCGTAGGTGTTAGCCTTCGATATTATTGAAAATGGTCGTTCATGGCTATTTTCGACAAAAATGGGGGTTGTGTGGCCATTGATCATCGACCATAGGCTCATACACCTCACCCCACATATGTTTCCTTGCCATAGATCACATTCTTGGATTTCTGGTGGAGACCATTTCTTGGTCAAAAATCCGTAGGTGTTAGCCTTCGGTATTATTGTAAATGGTCATTCATGGCTATTTTCGACAAAAATGGGGGTTGTGTGGCCATTGATCATCGACGAGAGGCTCATACACCTCACCCCACATATGTTTCCTTGCCATATAACACATTCTTGGATTTCTGGTGGAGACCAATTCTTGGTCAAAAATCCATAGGTCTTAGCCTCTAGTATTATTGAAAATGGTCGCTCATGGCTATTTTCATAAAAAATGGGGGTTGTGTGGCCATTGATCATCGACCAAGCCATGAACGACCATTTTCTAAAATACCAAAGGCTAACACCTACGGATTTTTGACCAAGAAATGGTCTCCACCAGAAATCCAAGAATGTGATCTATGGCAAGGAAACATATGTGGGGTGAGGTTTATGAACCTCTAGTCGATGAAAATGGCCACACAACCCCCATTTTTTATGAAAATAGCCATGAGAGACCTTGAAAATATCCATGAGCGACCATTTTCAATAATACTAGAGGCTAACACCTACGGATTTTAGACCAAGAAATGGTCTCCACCAGAAATCCAAGAATGTGATCTATGGCAAGGAAACATATGTGGGGTGAGGTGTATGAGCGTCTGGTCGATGATCAATGGCCACACAACCCCCATTTTTGTCGAAAATAGCCATGAACGACCATTTTCAATAATACCGAAGGCTAACACCTACAGATTTTTGACCAAGAAATGGTCTCCACCAGAAATCCAAGAATGTGATCTATGGCAAGGAAACATATGTGGGGTGAGGTGTATGAGCCTCTTGTCGATGATCAATGGCCACACAACCCCCATTTTTGTCGAAAATAGCCATGAACGACCATTTTCAATAATATCGAAGGCTAACACCTACGGATTTTTGACCAAGAAATGGTCTCCACCAGAAATCCAAGAATGTGATCTACGACAAGGAAACATATGTGGGGTGAGGTGTATGAGCCTCTGGTCGACGATCAATGGCCACAGAACCCCCATTTTGCCGAAAATAGCCATGAGCGACCATTTTCAATAATATTAGAGGCTAAGACCTACGGATTTTTGACCAAGAAATGGTCTCCACCAGAAATCCAAGAATGTGATCTATAGCGAGGAAATATATGTGGGGTGAGGTGTATGAGCCTCTGGTCGATGATCAATGGCCACACAACCCCCATTTTTGTCGAAAATAGCCATGAACGACCATTTTCAATAATACCGAAGGCTAACACCTACGGATTTTTGACCAAGAAATGGTCTCCACCAGAAATCCAAGAATGTGATCTATGGCAAGGAAACATATGTGGGGTGAGGTGTACGAGCCTCTGGTCGATGATCAATGGCCACAGAACCCCCATTTTGCCGAAAATAGCCATGAACGACCATTTTCAATAATACCGAAGGCTAACACCTACGGATTTTGACCAAGAAATGGTCTCCACCAGAAATCCAAGAATGTGATCTATGGCAAGGAAACATATGTGGGGTGAGGTGTACGAGCCTCTGGTCGATGATCAATGGCCACAAAACCCCCATTTTGCCGAAAATAGCCATGAACGACCATTTTCAATAATACCAAAGGCTAACACGTACGAGTTTTTGACCAAGGAATGGTCTCCACCAGAAATCCAAGAATGTGATCTATGGCAAGGAAACATATGTGGGGTGAGGTGTATGAGCCTCTGGTCGATGATCAATGGCCACACAACCCCCATTTTTGTCGAAAATAGCCATGAACGACCATTTTCAATAATATCGAAGGCTAACACCTACGGTTTTTTGACCAAGAAATGGTCTCCACCAGAAATCCAAGAATGTGATCTACGACAAGGAAACATATGTGGGGTGAGGTGTATGAGCCTCTAGTCGACGATCAATGGCCACACAACCCCCATTTTGCCGAAAATAGCCATGAATGACCATTTTCAATAATACCAAAGGCTAACACGTACGCGTTTTTAACCAAGAAATGGTTTCCACCAGAAATCCAAGAATGTAATCTATGGCAAGGAAACATATGTGGGGTGAGGTTTATGAGCCTCTAGTCGATGATAAATGGCCACACAACCCCCATTTTTTATGAAAATAGCCATGAGCGACCTTGAAAATAGCCATGAGCGACGATTTTCAATAATACTAGAGGCTAACACCTACGGATTTTAGACCAAGAAATGGTCTCCACCAGAAATCCAAGAATGTGATCTATGGCAAGGAAACAAATGTGGGGTGAGGTGTATGAGCCTCTAGTCGATGATCAATGGCCACACAACCCCCATTTTTGTCGAAAATAGCCATGAATGACCATTTTCAAAAATACCAAAGGCTAACACGTACGGATTTTTGACCAAGAAATGGTCTCCGCCAGAAATCCAAGAATGTGATCTATGGCAAGGAAACATATGTGGGGTGAGGTGTATGATCCTCTGGTCGATGATCAATGGCCACACAACCCCCATTTTACCGAAAATAGCCATGAACGACCATTTTCAATAATACCGAAGGCTAACACGTACGAGTTTTTAACCAAGAAATGGTCTCCACCAGAAATCCAAGAATGTGATCTATGGCAAGGAAACATATGTGGGGTGAGGTTTATGAGCCTCTAGGTGATGATAAATGGCCACACAACCCCCATTTTTTATGAAAATAGCCATGAGCGACCATTTTCAATAATACTAGAGGCTAAGACCTACGGATTTTAGACCAAGAAATGGTCTCCACCAGAAATCCAAGAATGTGATCTATGGCAAGGAAACATATGTGGGGTGAGGTGTATGAGCATCTGGTCGATGATCAATGGCCACACACCCCCATTTTTGTCGAAAATTGCCATGAACGACCATTTTCAATAATACCGAAGGCTAACACCTACGGATTTTTGACCAAGAAATGGTCTCCACCAGAAATCCAAGAATGTGATCTATGGCAAGGAAACATATGTGGGGTGAGGTGTATGAGCCTCTAGTCGATGATCAATGGCCACACAACCCCCATTTTTGTCGAAAATAGCCATGAATGACCATTTTCAATAATACCGAAGGCTAACACCTACGGATTTTTGACCAAGAAATGGTCTCCACCAGAAATCCAAGAATGTGATCTATGGCAAGGAAACATATGTGGGGTGAGGTGTATGAGCCTCTGGTCGATGATCAATGGCCACACAACCCCCATTTTGCCGAAAATAGCCATGAATGACCATTTTCAATAATACCGAAGGCTAACACGTACGAGTTTTTAACCAAGAAATGGTTTCCACCAGAAATCCAAGAATGTAATCTATGGCAAGGAAACATATGTGGGGTGAGGTTTATGAGCCTCTAGTCGATGATAAATGGCCACACAACCCCCATTTTTTATGAAAATAGCCATGAGCGACCTTGAAAATAGCCATGAGCGACCATTTTCAATAATACTAG
>NW_023366988.1:0-63985 GCF_902167145.1 Zea mays | reverse complement strand
TATGTGGAGTGAGGTGTACGATCCTCTGGTCGATGATCAATGGCCACACAACCCCCATTTTTGTCGAAAATAGCCATCAATGACCATGTTCAAAAATACCGAAGGCTAACACGTACGGATTTTTGACCAAGAAATGGTCTCCACCAGAAATCCAAGAATGTGATCTATGGCAAGGAAACATATGTGGGTTGAGGTGTATGAGCCTTTGGTCGATGATCAATGGCCACACAACCCCCATTTCTTGGTCAAAGATCCGTAGGTGTTAGCCTTCGGTATTATTGAAAATGGTCGTTCATGGCTATTTTCGACAAAAATGGGGGTTGTGTGGCCATTGATCATCGACCAGAGGCTCATATACCTCACCCCACATATGTTTCCTTGCCATAGATCACATTCTTGGATTTCTGGTGGAGACCATTTCTTGGTCAAAAATTCGTAGGTGTTAGCCTTCGATATTATTGAAAATGGTCGTTCATGGCTATTTTCGACAAAAATGGGGGTTGTGTGGCCATTGATCATCGACCAGAGGCTCATACACCTCACCCACATAAGTTTCCTTGCCATAGATCACATTCTTGGATTTCTGGTGGAGACCATTTCTTGGTCAAAAATCCGTAGGTGTTAGCCTTCGGTATTATTGAAAATGGTCGTTCATGGCTATTTTCGACAAAAATGGGGGTTGTGTGGCCATTGATCATCGACCAGACGCTCATACACCTCACCCCACATATGTTTCCTTGCCATAGATCACATTCTTGGATTTCTGGTGGAGACCATTTCTTGGTCAAAAATCTGTAGGTGTTAGCCTTCTGTATTATTGAAAATGGTCGTTCATGGCTATTTTCGACAAAAATGGGGGTTGTGTGGCCATTGATCATCGACCAGACACTCATACACCTCACCCCACATATGTTTCCTTGTCGTAGATCACATTCTTGGATTTCTGGTGGAGACCATTTCTTGGTCAAAAATCCGTAGGTGTTAGCCTTCGATATTATTGAAAATGGTCGTTCATGGCTATTTTTGACAAAAATGGGGGTTGTGTGGCCATTGATCATCGACCAGAGGCTCATACACCTCACCCCACATATGTTTCCTTGCCATAGATCACATTCTTGGATTTCTGGTGGAGACCATTTCTTGGTCAAAAATCCGTAGGTGTTAGTCTTCGGTATTATTGAAAATGGTCGTTCATGGCTATTTTCGACAAAAATGGGGGTTGTGTGGCCATTGATCATCGACTAGAGGCTCATACACCTTCATTCATGGCTATTTTCGACAAAAATGGGGGTTGTGTGGCCATTGATCATCGACCAGAGGCTCATACACCTCACCCCACATATGTTTCCTTGCCATAGATCACATTCTTGGATTTCTGGTGGAGACCATTTCTTGGTCAAAAATCCGTACGTGTTAGCCTCTAGTATTATTGAAAATGGTCGCTCATGGCTATTTTCAAGGTCGCTCATGGCTATTTTCATAAAAAATGGGGGTTGTGTGGCCATTTATCATCGACCAGAGGCTCATACACCTCACTACACATATGTTTCCTTGCCATAGATCACATTCTTGGATTTTTGGTGGAGACCATTTCTTGGGCAAAAATCCGTAGGTGTTAGCCTTCAGTGTCGTTGAAAAATGGTCGTTCATGGCTATTTTCGACAAAAATGGGGGTTGTGTGGCCATTGATCATCGACCAGAGGCTCATACACCTCACCCCACATATGTTTCCTTGCCATAGATCACATTCTTGGATTTCTGGTGGAGACCATTTCTTGGTCAAAAATCCGTACGTGTTAGCCTCTAGTATTATTGAAAATGGTCGCTCATGGCTATTTTCAAGGTCGCTCATGGCTATTTTCATAAAAAGTGGGGGTTGTGTGGCCATTTATCATCGACCAGAGGCTCATACACCTCACCCCACATATGTTTCCTTGCCATAGATCACATTCTTGGATTTTTGGTGGAGACCATTTCTTGGTCAAAAATCCGTAGGTGTTAGCCTTCAGTGTCATTGAAAATGGTCATTCATGGCTATTTTCGACAAAAATTAGGGTTGTGTGGACATTGATCGTCGACCAGAGGCTCATACACCTCACCCCACATATGTTTCCTTGCCATAGATCACATTCTTGGATTTCTGGTGGAGACCATTTCTTGGTCAAAAATCCGTAGGTGTTAGCCTTCGGTATTATTGAAAATGGTCGTTCATGGCTATTTTCGACAAAAATGGGGGTTGTGTGGCTATTTTCGGCAAAATGGGGGTTGTGTGGCCATTGATCGTCGACCAGAGGCTCATACACCTCACCCCACATATGTTTCCTTGTCGTAGATCACATTCTTGGATTTCTGGTGGAGACCATTTCTTGGTCAAAAATCCGTAGGTGTTAGCCTTCGATATTATTGAAAATGGTCGTTCATGGCTATTTTGGACAAAAAATGGGGGTTGTGTGGCCATTGATCATCGACCAGAGGCTCATACACCTCACCCCACATATGTTTCCTTGACATAGATCACATTCTTGGATTTCTGGTGGAGACCATTTCTTGGTCAAAAATCCGTAGGTGTTAGCCTTCGGTATTATTGAAAATGGTCGTTCATGGCTATTTTCGACAAAAATTGGGGTTGTGTGGCCATTGATCATTGACCAGACGCTCATACACCTCACCCCACATATGTTTCCTTGCCATAGATCACATTCTTGGATTTCTGGTGGAGACCATTTCTTGGTCTAAAATCCGTAGGTGTTAGCCTCTAGTATTATTGAAAATGGTCGCTCATGGCTATTTTCAAGGTCGCTCATGGCTGTTTTCATAAAAAATGGGGGTTATGTGGCTATTTATCATCGACTAGAGGCTCATAAACCTCACCCCACATATGTTTCCTTGCCATAGATCACATTCTTGGATTTCTGGTGGAGACCATTTCTTGGTCAAAAATCCGTAGGTGTTAGCCTTCGATATTATTGAAAATGGTCGTTCGTGGCTATTTTCGACAAAAATGGGGGTTGTGTGGCCATTGATCATCGACCAGACGCTCATACACCTCACCCCACATATGTTTCCTTGCCATAGATCACATTCTTGGATTTCTGGTGGAGACCATTTCTTGGTCAAAAATCCGAACGTGTTAGCCTTCGGTATTTTTGAAAATGGTCATTCATGGCTATTTTCGACAAAAATGGGGGTTGTGTGGCCATTGATCATCGACCAGAGGATCGTACACCTCACTCCACATATGTTTCCTTGCTATAGATCACATTCTTGGATTTCTGGTGGAGACCATTTCTTGGTCAAAAATCCGTAGGTGTTAGCCTTAGGTATTATTGAAAATGGTCGTTCATGGCTATTTTCGACAAAAATGGGGGTTGTGTGGCCATTGATCATCGACCAGACGCTCATACACCTCACCCCATATATGTTTCCTTGCCATAGATCACATTCTTGGATTTCTGGTGGAGACCATTTCTTGGTTAAAAACTCGTACGTGTTAGCCTTCGGTATTATTGAAAATTGTTATTCATGGCTATTTTCGGCAAAATGGGGGTTGTGTGGCCATTGATCATCGACCAGAGGCTCGTACACCTCACCCCACATATGTTTCCTTGCCATAGATCACATTCTTGGATTTCTGGTGGAGACCATTTCTTGGTCAAAAATCCGTAGGTGTTAGCCTTCGGTATTATTGAAAATGGTCGTTCATGGCTATTTTCGACAAAAATGGGGGTTGTGTGGCCATTGATCATCGACCAGACGCTCATACACCTCACCCCACATATGTTTCCTTGCCATAGATCACATTCTTGGATTTCTGGTGGAGACCATTTCTTGTTTAAAAACTCGTACGTGTTAGCCTTCGGTATTATTGAAAATGGTCATTCATGGCTATTTTCGGCAAAATGGGGGTTGTGTGGCCATTGATCATCGACCAGAGGCTCGTACACCTCACCCCACATATGTTTCCTTGCCATAGATCACATTCTTGGATTTCTGGTGGAGACCATTTCTTGGTCAAAAATCCGTAGGTGTCAGCCTTCGGTATTATTGAAAATGGTCGTTCGTGGCTATTTTTGACAAAAATGGGGGTTGTGTGGCCATTGATCATCGACCAGAGGCTCGTACACCTCACCCCACATATGTTTCCTTGCCATAGATCACATTCTTGGATTTCTGGTGGAGACCATTTCTTGGTCTAAAATCCGTAGGTGTTAGCCTCTAGTATTATTGAAAATGTCGTTCATGGCTATTTTCAAGGTCGCTCATGGCTATTTTCATAAAAAATGGGGGTTGTGTGGCCATTTATCATCGACTAGAGGCTCATAAACCTCACCCCACATATGTTTCCTTGCCATAGATCACATTCTTGGATTTCTGGTGGAGACCATTTCTTGGTCAAAAACTCGTACGTCTTAGCCTTCGGTATTATTGAAAATGGTCGTTCATCGCTATTTTCGACAAAAATGGGGGTTGTGTGGCCATTGATCATCGACCAGAGGTTCGTACACCTCAACCACATATTTTTCCTTGCCATAGATCACATTCTTGGATTTCTGGTGGAGATCATTTCTTGGTCAAAAATCCATAGGTGTTAGCCTTCGGTATTATTGAAAATGGTCATTCATGGCTATTTTCGGCAAAATGGGGGTTGTGTGGCCATTGATCGTCGACCAGAGGCTCATACACCTCACCCCACATATGTTTCCTTGTCGTAGATCACATTCTTGGATTTCTGGTGGAGACCATTTCTTGGTGAAAAATCCGTAGGTGTTAGCCTTCGATATTATTGAAAATGGTCGTTCATGGCTATTTTCGACAAAAAAAGGGGGTTGTGTGGCCATTGATCATCGACCAGAGGCTCATACACCTCACCCCACATATGTTTCCTTGCCATAGATCACATTCTTGGATTTCTGGTGGAGACCATTTCATGGGCAAAAATCCGTAGGTCTTAGCCTCTAGTATTATTGAAAATGGTCGTTCATGGCTATTTTCGACAAAAATGGGGGTTGTGTGGCCATTGATCATCGACCAGACGCTCATACACTTCACCCCACATATGTTTCCTTGCCATAGATCACATTCTTGGATTTCTGGTGGAGACCATTTCTTGGTCAAAAATCCGTAGGTGTTAGCCTTCGGTATTATTGAAAATGGTCGTTCATGGCTATTTTCGACAAAAATGGGGGTTGTGTGGCCATTGATCATCGACCAGAGGCTCATACACCTCACCCCACATATGTTTCCTTGCCATAGATCACATTCTTGGATTTCTGGTGGAGACCATTTCTTGGTCAAAAATCCGTAGGTGTTAGCCTTCGGTATTATTGAAAATGGTCGTTCATGGCTATTTTCGACAAAAATGGGGGTTGTGTGGCCATTGATCATCGACCAGACGCTCATACACCTCACCCCACATATGTTTCCTTGTCAGAGATCACATTCTTGGATTTCTGGTGGAGACCATTTCTTGGTCAAAAATCCGTAGGTGTTAGCCTTCGATATTATTGAAAATGGTCGTTCATGGCTATTTTTGACAAAAATGGGGGTTGTGTGGCCATTGATCGTCGACCAGAGGCGCATACACCTCACCCCACATATGTTTCCTTGCCATAGATCACATTCTTGGATTTCTGGTGGAGACCATTTCTTGGTCAAAAATTCGTAGGTGTTAGCCTTCGGTATTATTGAAAATGGTCGTTCATGCCTATTTTCGACAAAAATGGGGGTTGTGTGGCCATTGATCATCGAATAGAGGCTCATACACCTTCATTCATGGCTATTTTCGACAAAAATGGGGGTTGTGTGGCCATTGATCATCGACCAGAGGCTCATACACCCCACTCCACATATGTTTCCTTGCCATAGATCACATTCTTGGATTTCTGGTGGAGACCATTTCTTGGTCAAAAATCCGTAGGTGTTATTCTTGGATTTCTGGTGGAGACCATTTCTTGGTTAAAAATCCGTAGGTGTTAGCCTTCGATATTATTGAAAATGGTCGTTCGTGGCTATTTTCGACAAAAATGGGGGTTGTGTGGCCATTGATCATCGACCAGAGGCTCATACACCTCACCCCACATATGTTTCCTTGCCATAGATCACATTCTTGGATTTCTGGTGGAGACCATTTCTTGGTCAAAAATCCGTAGGTGTTAGCCTTCGGTATTATTGAAAATGGTCGTTCATGGCTATTTTCGACAAAAATGGGGGTTGTGTGGCCATTGATCATCGACCAGAGGCTCATACACCTCACCCCACATATGTTTCCTTGCCATAGATCACATTCTTGGATTTCTGGTGGAGACCATTTCATGGTCAAAAATCCGTAGGTGTTAGCCTTCGGTATTATTGAAAATGGTCGTTCATGGCTATTTTCGACAAAAATGGGGGTTGTGTGGCCATTGATCATCGACCAGACGCTCATACACCTCACCCCACATATGTTTCCTTGCCATAGATCACATTCTTGGATTTCTGGTGGAGACCATTTCTTGGTCAAAAATCCGTAGGTGTTAGCCTTCGGTATTATTGAAAATGGTCGTTCATGGCTATTTTCGACAAAAATGGGGGTTGTGTGGCCATTGATCATCGACCAGACGCTCATACACCTCACCCCACATATGTTTCCTTGTCAGAGATCACATTCTTGGATTTCTGGTGGAGACCATTTCTTGGTCAAAAATCCGTAGGTGTTAGCCTTCGATATTATTGAAAATGGTCGTTCATGGCTATTTTTGACAAAAATGGGGGTTGTGTGGCCATTGATCGTCGACCAGAGGCTCATACACCTCACCCCACATATGTTTCCTTGCCATAGATCACATTCTTGGATTTCTGGTGGAGACCATTTCTTGGTCAAAAATCCGTAGGTGTTAGCCTTCGGTATTATTGAAAATGGTCGTTCATGTCTATTTTCGACAAAAATGGGGGTTGTGTGGCCATTGATCATCGACTAGAGGCTCATACACCTTCATTCATGGCTATTTTCGACAAAAATGGGGGTTGTGTGGCCATTGATCATCGACCAGAGGCTCATACACCTCACCCCACATATGTTTCCTTGCCATAGATCACATTCTTGGATTTCTGGTGGAGACCATTTCTTGGTCAAAAATCCGTAGGTGTTATTCTTGGATTTCTGGTGGAGACCATTTCTTGGTTAAAAATCCATAGGTGTTAGCCTTCGATATTATTGAAAATGGTCGTTCATGGCTATTTTCGACAAAAATGGGGGTTGTGTGGCCATTGATCATCGACGAGAGGCTCATACACCTCACCCCACATATGTTTCCTTGCCATAGATCACATTCTTGGATTTTTGGTGGAGACCATTTCTTGGTCAAAAACTCGTACGTGTTAGCCTTCGATATTATTGAAAATGGCCGTTCATGGCTATTTTCGACAAAAATGGGGGTTGTGTGGCCATTGATCATCGACCAGAGGCTCATACACCTCACCCCACATATGTTTCCTTGCCATAGATCACATTCTTGTATTTCTGGTGGAGACCATTTCTTGGTCAAAAATCCGTAGGTGTTAGCCTTCAGTATTATTGAAAATGGTCGTTCATGGCTATTTTCGACAAAAATGGGGGTTGTGTGGCCATTGATCATCGACCAGACGCTCATACACCTCACCCCACATATGTTTCCTTGCCATAGATCACATTCTTGGATTTCTGGTGGAGACCATTTCTAGGTCAAAAAAATGTAGGTGTTAGCCTTCGGTATTATTGAAAATGGTCGTTCATGGCTATTTTCGACAAAAATGGGGGTTGTGTGGCCATTGATCATCGACCAGACGCTCATACACCTCACCCCACATATGTTTCCTTGTCGTAGATCACATTCTTGGATTTCTGGTGGAGACCATTTCTTGGTCAAAAATCCGTAGGTGTTAGCCTTCGATATTATTGAAAATGGTCGTTCATGGCTATTTTTGACAAAAATGGGGGTTGTGTGGCCATTGATCGTCGACCAGAGGCTCATACACCTCACCCCACATATGTTTCCTTGACATAGATCACATTCTTGGATTTCTAGTGGAGACCATTTCTTGGTCAAAAATCCGTAGGTGTTAGCCTTCGGTATTATTGAAAATGGTCGTTCATGGCTATTTTCGACAAAAATGGGGGTTGTGTGGCCATTGATCATCGACTAGAGGCTCATACACCTTCATTCATGGCTATTTTCGACAAAAATGGGGGTTGTGTGGCCATTGATCATCGACCTGAGGCTCATACACCTCACCCCACATATGTTTCCTTGCCATAGATCACATTCTTGGATTTCTGGTGGAGACCATTTCCTGGTCAAAAATCCATAGGTGTTAGCCTTCGGTATTATTGAAAATGGTCGTTCATGGCTATTTTCATAAAAAATGGGGGTTGTGTGGCCATTGATCATCGACCAGAGGCTCATACACCTCACCCCACATATGTTTCCTTGCCATAGATCACATTCTTGGATTTCTGGTGGAGACCATTTCTTGGTCAAAAATCCGTAGGTGTTAGCCTTCGGTATTATTGAAAATGGTCGTTCATGGCTATTTTCGGCAAAAATGGGGGTTGTGTGGCCATTGATCGTCGACCAGAGGCTCATACACCTCACCCCACATATGTTTCCTTGCCATAGATCACATTCTTGGATTTCTGGTGGAGACCATTTCTTGGTCAAAAATCCATACGTGTTAGCCTTTGGTATTTTTGAAAATGGTCGCTCATGGCTATTTTCAAGGTCGCTCATGGCTATTTTCAAGGTCGCTCATGGCTATTTTCATAAATACCGAAGGCTAACACCTACGGATCTTTGACCAAGAAATGGGGGTTGTGTGGCCATTGATCATCGACCAGAGGCTCATACACCTCACCCCACATATGTTTCCTTGCCATAGATCACATTCTTGGATTTCTGGTGGAGACCATTTCTTGGTCAAAACCTCACCCCACATATGTTTCCTTGCCATAGATTACATTCTTGGATTTCTGGTGGAGACCATTTCTTGGTCAAAATCCGTAGGTGCTAGCCTTCGGTATTATTGAAAATGGTCGTTCATGGCTATTTTCGACAAAAATGGGGGTTGTGTGGCCATTGATCATTGACCAGAGGCTCATACACCTCACCCCACATATGTTTCCTTGCCATAGATCACATTCTTGGATTTCTGGTGGAGACCATTTCTTGGTCAAAAACTCGTACGTGTTAGCCTTCGGTATTATTGAAAATGGTCGTTCATGGCTATTTTCGACAAAAATGGGGGTTGTGTGGCCATTGATCATCGACCAGACGCTCATACACCTCACCCCACATATGTTTCCTTGCCATTGATCACATTCTTGGATTTCTGGTGGAGACCATTTCTTGGTTAAAAACTCGTACGTGTTAGCCTCTAATATTATTGAAAATGGTCGTTCATGGCTATTTCGACAAAAATGGGGGTTGTGTGGCCATTGATCATCGACCAGAGGCTCATACACCTCACCCCACATATGTTTCCTTGCCATAGATCACATTCTTGGATTTCTGGTGGAGACCATTACTTGGTCAAAAATCCGTACGTGTTAGCCTTCGGTATTATTGAAAATGGTCGTTCATGGCTATTTTCGACAAAAATGGGGGTTGTGTGGCCATTGATCATCGACCAGAGGCTCGTACACTTCACCCCACATATGTTTTCTTGCCATAGATCAGAATCTTGGATATCTCGTGGAGACCATTTGTTGGTCAAAAATTCGTAGGTGTTAGCCTTCGGTATTATTGAAAATGGTCGTTCATGGCTATTTTCGACAAAAATGGGGGTTGTGTGGCCATTGATCTTCGACCAGAGGCTCATACACCTCACTACACATATGTTTCCTTGTCGTAGATCACATTCTTGGATTTCAGGTGGAGACCATTTCTTGGTCAAAAATCCGTAGGTGTTATTCTTGGATTTCTGGTGGAGACCATTTCTTGGTTAAAAATCCGTAGGTGTTAGCCTTCGATATTATTGAAAATGGTCGTTCATGGCTATTTTCGACAAAAATGGGGGTTGTGTGGCCATTGATCATCGACGAGAGGCTCATACACCTCACCCCACATATGTTTCCTTGCCATAGATCACATTCTTGGATTTTTGGTGGAGACCATTTCTTGGTCAAAAACTCATACGTGTTTGCCTTCGATATTATTGAAAATGGCCGTTCATGGCTATTTTCGACAAAAATGGGGGTTGTGTGGCCATTGATCATCGACCAGAGGCTCATACACCTCACCCCACATATGTTTCCTTGCCATAGATCACATTCTTGCATTTCTGGTGGAGACCATTTCTTGGTCAAAAATCCGTAGGTGTTAGCCTTCGGTATTATTGAAAATGGTCGTTCATGGCTATTTTCGACAAAAATGGGGGTTGTGTGGCCATTGATCATCGACCAGACGCTCATACACCTCACCCCACATATGTTTCCTTACCATAGATCACATTCTTGGATTTCTGGTGGAGACCATTTCTAGGTCAAAAATCTGTAGGTGTTAGCCTTCGGTATTATTGAAAATGGTCGTTCATGGCTATTTTCGACAAAAATGGGGGTTGTGTGGCCATTGATCATCGACCAGACGCTCATACACCTCACCCCACATATGTTTCCTTGTCGTAGATCACATTCTTGGATTTCTGGTGGAGACCATTTCTTGGTCAAAAATCCGTAGGTGTTAGCCTTCGATATTATTGAAAATGGTCGTTCATGGCTATTTTTGACAAAAATGGGGGTTGTGTGGCCATTGATCGTCGACCAGAGGCTCATACACCTCACCCCACATATGTTTCCTTGCCATAGATCACATTCTTGGATTTCTAGTGGAGACCATTTCTTGGTCAAAAATCCGTAGGTGTTAGCCTTCGGTATTATTGAAAATGGTCGTTCATGGCTATTTTCGACAAAAATGGGGGTTGTGTGGCCATTGATCATCGACTAGAGGCTCATACACCTTCATTCATGGATATTTTCGACAAAAATGGGGGTTGTGTGGCCATTGATCATCGACCAGAGGCTCATACACCTCACCCCACATATGTTTCCTTGCCATAGATCACATTCTTGGATTTCTGGTGGAGACCATTTCCTGGTCAAAAATCCATAGGTGTTAGCCTTCGGTATTATTGAAAATGGTCGTTCATGGCTATTTTCATAAAAAATGGGGGTTGTGTGGCCATTGATCATCGACCAGAGGCTCATACACCTCACCCCACATATGTTTCCTTGCCATAGATCACATTCTTGGATTTCTGGTGGAGACCATTTCTTGGTCAAAAATCCGTAGGTGTTAGCCTTCGGTATTATTGAAAATGGTCGTTCATGGCTATTTTCGGCAAAAATGGGGGTTGTGTGGCCATTGATCGTCGACCAGAGGCTCATACACCTCACCCCACATATGTTTCCTTGCCATAGATCACATTCTTGGATTTCTGGTGGAGACCATTTCTTGGTCAAAAATCCATACGTGTTAGCCTTTGGTATTTTTGAAAATGGTCGCTCATGGCTATTTTCAAGGTCGCTCATGGCTATTTTCAAGGTCGCTCATGGCTATTTTCATAAATACCGAAGGCTAACACCTACGGATCTTTGACCAAGAAATGGGGGTTGTGTGGCCATTGATCATCGACCAGAGGCTCATACACCTCACCCCACATATGTTTCCTTGCCATAGATCACATTCTTGGATTTCTGGTGGAGACCATTTCTTGGTCAAAACCTCACCCCACATATGTTTCCTTGCCATAGATTACATTCTTGGATTTCTGGTGGAGACCATTTCTTGGTCAAAATCCGTAGGTGCTAGCCTTCGGTATTATTGAAAATGGTCGTTCATGGCTATTTTCGACAAAAATGGGGGTTGTGTGGCCGTTGATCATTGACCAGAGGCTCATACACCTCACCCCACATATGTTTCCTTGCCATAGATCACATTCTTGGATTTCTGGTGGAGACCATTTCTTGGTCAAAAACTCGTACGTGTTAGCCTTCGGTATTATTGAAAATGGTCGTTCATGGCTATTTTCGACAAAAATGGGGGTTGTGTGGCCATTGATCATCGACCAGACGCTCATACACCTCACCCCACATATGTTTCCTTGCCATTGATCACATTCTTGGATTTCTGGTGGAGACCATTTCTTGGTTAAAAACTCGTACGTGTTAGCCTCTAATATTATTGAAAATGGTCGTTCATGGCTATTTTCGACAAAAATGGGGGTTGTGTGGCCATTGATCATCGACCAGAGGCTCATACACCTCACCCCACATATGTTTCCTTGCCATAGATCACATTCTTGGATTTCTGGTGGAGACCATTACTTGGTCAAAAATCCGTACGTGTTAGCCTTCGGTATTATTGAAAATGGTCGTTCATGGCTATTTTCGACAAAAATGGGGGTTGTGTGGCCATTGATCATCGACCAGAGGCTCGTACACTTCACCCCACATATGTTTTCTTGCCATAGATCAGAATCTTGGATTTCTCGTGGAGACCATTTTTTGGTCAAAAATTCGTAGGTGTTAGCCTTCGGTATTATTGAAAATGGTCGTTCATGGCTATTTTCGACAAAAATGGGGGTTGTGTGGCCATTGATCTTCGACCAGAGGCTCATACACCTCACTACACATATGTTTCCTTGTCGTAGATCACATTCTTGGATTTCAGGTGGAGACCATTTCTTGGTCAAAAATCCGTAGGTGTTAGCCTTCGATATTATTGAAAATGGTCATTCATGGCTATTTTCGGCAAAATGGGGGTTGTGTGGCCATTGATCGTCGACCAGAGGCTCATACACCTCACCCCACATATGTTTCCTTGTCGTAGATCACATTCTTGGATTTCTGGTGGAGACCATTTCTTGGTCAAAAATCCGTAGGTGTTAGCCTTCAATATTATTGAAAATGGTCATTCATGGCAATTTTCGGCAAAATGGGGGTTGTGTGGCCATTGATCGTCGACCAGAGGCTCATACACCTCACCCCACATATGTTTCCTTGCCATAGATCACATTCTTGGATTTCTGGTGGAGACCATTTCTTGGTCAAAAATCCGTAGGTGTTAGCCTTCGATATTATTGAAAATGGTCGTTCATGGCTATTTTCGACAAAAATGGGGGTTGTGTGGCCATTGACCATCGACCAGAGGCTCATACACCTCACCCCACATATGTTTCCTTGCCATAGATCACATTCTTGGATTTCTGGTGGAGACCATTTCTTGGTCGAAAATCCGTACGTGTTAGCCTTCGGTATTATTGAAAATGGTCGTTCATGGCTATTTTCGACAAAAATGGGGGTTGTGTGGCCATTGATCATCGACCAGAGGCTCATACACTTCACCCCACATATGTTTTCTTGCCATAGATCAGAATCTTGGATTTCTCGTGGAGACCATTTGTTGGTCAAAAATTCATAGGTGTTAGCCTTCGGTATTATTGAAAATGGTCGTTCATGGCTATTTTCGACAAAAATGGGGGTTGTGTGGCGATTGATCATCGACTAGAGGCTCATACACCTTCATTCATGGCTATTTTCGACAAAAATGGGGGTTGTGTGGCCATTGATCATCGACCAGAGGCTCATACACCTCACCCCACATATGTTTCCTTGCCATAGATCACATTCTTGGATTTCTGGTGGAGACCATTTCTTGGTCAAAAATCCATAGGTGTTAGCCTTCGGTATTATTGAAAATGGTCGTTCTTGGCTATTTTCATAAAAAATGGGGGTTGTGTGGCCATTGATCATCGACCAGAGGCTCATACACCTCACCCCACATATGTTTCCTTGCCATAGATCACATTCTTGGATTTCTGGTGGAGACCATTTCTTGGTAAAAAATCCGTAGGTGTTAGCCTTCGGTATTATTGAAAATGGTCGTTCATGGCTATTTTCGGCAAAAATGGGGGTTGTGTGGCCATTGATCGTCGACAAGAGGCTCATACACCTCACCCCACATATGTTTCCTTGCCATAGATCACATTCTTGGATTTCTGGTGGAGACCATTTCTTGGTCAAAAATCCATACGTGTTAGCCTTTGGTATTTTTGAAAATGGTCGCTCATGGCTATTTTCAAGGTCGCTCATGGCTATTTTCAAGGTCGCTCATGGCTATTTTCATAAATACCGAAGGCTAACACCTACGGATCTTTGACCAAGAAATGGGGGTTGTGTGGCCATTGATCATCGACCAGAGGCTCATACACCTCACCCCACATATGTTTCCTTGCCATAGATCACATTCTTGGATTTCTGGTGGAGACCATTTCTTGGTCAAAACCTCACCCCACATATGTTTCCTTGCCATAGATTACATTCTTGGATTTCTGGTGGAGACCATTTCTTGGTCAAAATCCGTAGGTGCTAGCCTTCGGTATTATTGAAAATGGTCGTTCATGGCTATTTTCGACAAAAATGGGGGTTGTGTGGCCATTGATCATCGACCAGACGCTCATACACCTCACCCCACATATGTTTCCTTGCCATAGATCACATTCTTGGATTTCTGGTGGAGACCATTTCTTGGTTAAAAACTCGTACGTGTTAGCCTCTAATATTATTGAAAATGGTCGTTCATGGCTATTTTCGACAAAAATGGGGGTTGTGTGGCCATTGATCATCGACCAGAGGCTCATACACCTCACCCCACATATGTTTCCTTGCCATAGATCACATTCTTGGATTTCTGGTGGAGACCATTACTTGGTCAAAAATCCGTACGTGTTAGCCTTCGGTATTATTGAAAATGGTCGTTCATGGCTATTTTCGACAAAAATGGGGGTTGTGTGGCCATTGATCATCGACCAGAGGCTCATACACCTCACCCCACATATGTTTCCTTGCCATAGATCACATTCTTGGATTTTTGGTGGAGACCATTTCTTGGTTAAAAACTCGTAGGTGTTAGCCTTCGGTATTATTGAAAATGGTCATTCATGGCTATTTTCGACAAAAATGGGGGTTGTGTGGCCATTGATCATCGACCAGACGCTCATACACCTCACCCCACATATGTTTCCTTGCCATTGATCACATTCTTGGATTTCTGGTGGAGACCATTTCTTGGTTAAAAACTCGTACGTGTTAGCCTCTAATATTATTGAAAATGGTCGTTCATGGCTATTTTCGACAAAAATGGGGGTTGTGTGGCCATTGATCATCGACCAGAGGCTCATACACCTCACCCCACATATGTTTCCTTGCCATAGATCACATTCTTGGATTTCTGGTGGAGACCATTACTTGGTCAAAAATCCGTACGTGTTAGCCTTCGGTATTATTGAAAATGGTCGTTCATGGCTATTTTCGACAAAAATGGGGGTTGTGTGGCCATTGATCATCGACCAGAGGCTCGTACACTTCACCCCACATATGTTTTCTTGCCATAGATCAGAATCTTCGATTTCTCGTGGAGACCATTTGTTGGTCAAAAATTCGTAGGTGTTAGCCTTCGGTATTATTGAAAATGGTCGTTCATGGCTATTTTCGACAAAAATGGGGGTTGTGTGGCCATTGATCTTCGACCAGAGGCTCATACACCTCACTACACATATGTTTCCTTGTCGTAGATCACATTCTTGGATTTCTGGTGGAGACCATTTCTTGGTCAAAAATCCGTAGGTGTTAGCCTTCGATATTATTGAAAATGGTCATTCATGGCTATTTTCGGCAAAATGGGGGTTGTGTGGCCATTGATCGTCGACCAGAGGCTCATACACCTCACCCCACATATGTTTCCTTGTCGTAGATCACATTCTTGGATTTCTGGTGGAGACCATTTCTTGGTCAAAAATCCGTAGGTGTTAGCCTTCGATATTATTGAAAATGGTCATTCATGGCTATTTTCAGCAAAATGGGGGTTGTGTGGCTATTGATCGTCGACCAGAGGCTCATACACCTCACCCCACATATGTTTCCTTGCCATAGATCACATTCTTGGATTTCTGGTGGAGACCATTTCTTGGTCAAAAATCCGTAGGTGTTAGCCTTCGATATTATTGAAAATGGTCGTTCATGGCTATTTTCGACAAAAATAGGGGTTGTGTGGCCATTGATCATCGACCAGAGGCTCATACACCTCACCCCACATATGTTTCCTTGCCATAGATCACATTCTTGGATTTCTGGTGGAGACCATTTCTTGGTCAAAAATCCGTACGTGTTAGCCTTCGGTATTATTGAAAATGGTCGTTCATGGCTATTTTCGACAAAAATGGGGGTTGTGTGGCCATTGATCATCGACCAGAGGCTCGTACACTTCACCCCACATATGTTTTCTTGCCATAGATCAGAATCTTGGATTTCTCGTGGAGACCATTTGTTGGTCAAAAATTCGTAGGTGTTAGCCTTCGGTATTATTGAAAATGGTCGTTCATGGCTATTTTCGACAAAAATGGGGGTTGTGTGGCCATTGATCATCGACCAGACGCTCATACACCTCACCCCACATATGTTTCCTTGCCATATATCACATTCTTGGATTTCAGGTGGAGACCATTTCTTGGTCAAAAATCCGTAGGTGTTAGCCTTCGATATTATTGAAAATGGTCATTCATGGCTATTTTTGACAAAAATGGGGGTTGTGTGGCCATTGATCTTCCACCAGAGGCTCGTACACCTCACCCCACATATGTTTCCTTGCCATAGATCACATTCTTGGATTTCTGGTGGAGACCATTTCTTGGTCAAAAATTCGTAGGTGTTAGCCTTTGGTATTATTGTAAATGGTCATTCTATGGCAAGGAAACATATGTGGGGTGAAGTGTATGAGCGTCTGGTCGATGATCAATGGCCACACAACCCCCATTTTTGCCGAAAATAGCCATGAGCGACCATTTTCAATAATACTAGAGGCTAAGACCTACGGATTTTTGCCCATGAAATGGTCTCCACTAGAAATCCAAGAATGTGATCTATGGCAAGGAAACATATGTGGGGTGAGGTGTATGAGCCTCTGGTCGATGATCAATGGCCACACAACCCCCTTTTTTTGTCGAAAATAGCCATGAACGACCATTTTCAATAATATCGAAGGCTAACACCTACGGATTTTTCACCAAGAAATGGTCTCCACCAGAAATCCAAGAATGTGATCTACGACAAGGAAACATATGTGGGGTGAGGTGTATGAGCCTCTGGTCGACGATCAATGGCCACACAACCCCCATTTTGCCGAAAATAGCCATGAATGACCATTTTCAATAATACCGAAGGCTAACACCTACGGATTTTTGACCAAGAAATGGTCTCCACCAGAAATCCAAGAATGTGATCTATGGCAAGGAAACATATGTGGGGTGAGGTGTACGAGCATCTGGTCGATGATCAATGGCCACACAACCCCTATTTTTGTCAAAAATTGCCATGAACGACTATTTTCAATAATACCGAAGGCTAACACCTACGGATTTCTGACCAAGAAATCGTCTCCACCAGAAATCCAAAAATGTGATATATGGCAAGGAAACATATGTGGGGTGAGGTGT
Source organism: Zea mays (assembly GCF_902167145.1). Lineage (NCBI taxonomy): Eukaryota > Viridiplantae > Streptophyta > Magnoliopsida > Poales > Poaceae > Zea > Zea mays. The sequence goes on along the minus strand of NW_023366988.1, from coordinate 46,486 downwards.
ACGAGACTCTGGTCGATGATCAATGGCCACACAACCCCCATTTTTGTCGAAAATAGCCATGAACGACATTTTCAATAATACCAAATGCTAACACCTACGGATTTTTGACCAAAAATGGTCTCCACCAGAAATCCAAGAATGTGATCTATGGCAAGGAAACATATGTGGGGTGAGGTGTACGAGCCTCTGGTCGATGATCAATGGCCACACAACCCCCATTTTTGTCGAAAATAGCCATGAACGACCATTTTCAAAAATACCGAAGACTAACACCTACAGATTTTTGACCAAGAAATGGTCTCCACCAGAAATCCAAGAATGTGATCTATGGCAAGGAAACATATGTGGTTGAGGTGTACGAGCCTCTGGTCGATGATCAATGGCCACACAACCCCCATTTTTGTCGAAAATAGCCATGAACGACCATTTTCAATAATACCGAAGGCTAACACGTACGAGTTTTTGACCAAGAAATGGTCTCCACCAGAAATCCAAGAATGTGATCTATGGCAAGGAAACATATGTGGGGTGAGGTTTATGAGCCTCTAGTCGATGATAAATGGCCACACAACCCCCATTTTTTATGAAAATAGCCATGAGCGACCTTGAAAATAGCCATGAGCGACCATTTTCAATAATACTAGAGGCTAACACCTACGGATTTTAGACCAAGAAATGGTCTCCACCAGAAATCCAAGAATGTGATCTATGGCTAGGAAACATATGTGGGTGTCGAAAATAGCCATGAACGACCATTTTCAATAATACCGAAGGCTAACACCTACGGATTTTTGACCAAGAAATGGTCTCCACCAGAAATCCAAGAATGTAATCTATGGCAAGGAAACATATGTGGGGTGAGGTTTATGAGCCTCTAGTTGATGATAAATGGCCACACAACCCCCATTTTTTATGAAAATAGCCATGAGCGACCATTTTCAATAATACTAGAGGCTAAGACCTACGGAATTTTGACCAAGAAATGGTTGAAAGGGAATTAGGCTTACACCTAGTTCCTATATAATTTTGGTGGTTGAATTGCCCAACACAAACAATTGGACTGACTAGTTTTGCTCTAGATTATATGTTCTACAGGTGCCAAAGGTTCATCTATAACCATACTAAATCGACTGTCCGAAATACCGTAGATTATTCCGGACAGGAGAAGCTTTTTGGAAAAACAGGCCAAGCGCGGACTGTCCGGGCCCTTGCGGCGGACCGTCCGCGACACAAGGATGTCACTCGGCCAGAACCAATGCAAAAATCGAAGTCTACACTATGGACTGTCCGGAGGAAAAGCAAAGACCGTCCGAGCCCTTGCGCGGACCGTCCGGCCTCTGGCGCGGACCGTCCGGTAGGTGAGAAACCGGAAAACCCGAAGGTGACGGGTTCGGAGAAATGAATTATAGCGGGTTCGTGGACCGTCCGGGCCAGGATCGCGGACCGTCCGCGACTGGGTCTGTCTGACATCTGACAACGCATTAAATGCAATATAGCCGTTGATATAGCCGTTACTGCTGACCGTTGCATTTTCAGCCGTTGATCTACTGGGGCGGACCGTCCGGACCTGGCACGCGGACCGTCCGCGCTCAGCAGAATGGAGCAACGGCTAGGAAGTGGTTGGTGGCTATAAATACAACCCCAACCACCTCCATTCACTTCATCCAAGCATTCCAACCTTCAACATTCAATACAAGAGCTAGCATTCCATTCCAAGACACATTCAAAGCCTCCATCTCTCCAAGTTTCACAATTGAGAAAAGAGATCATTAGTGATTAGTGACTTGAGAGAGAAAGTGATCCGTGTGTTATTCGTCGCTCTTGTCGCTTGGCCTTTTTGCAATCGTGCTTTCTTGATTCTTTCATTACGATCAAGCACTCACTTGTAATCGAGGCAAGAGGCACCAATTGTGTGGTGGCCCTTGTGGGAACTTTGTGTTCCAAGTGATTGAGAAGAGAAAGCTCACTCGATCCGTGGGATCGTTTGAGAGAGGGAAGGGTTGAAAGAGACCCGGCCTTTGTGGCCTCCTCAACGAGGAGTAGGTTTGCAAGAACCGAACCTCGGTAAAACAAATCCGCGTGTCACACTCTTCATTTGCTTGCGATTTGTTTTCCACCCTCTCTCGCGGACTCGTTTCTTTATTACTAACGCTTACCCGGCTTGTAGTTGTGTTTATATTTGTAAATTTCAGTTTCGCCCTATTCACCCCCCCTCTAGGCGACTTTCAATTGGTATCAAAGCTCGGTGCTTCATTAGAGCCTAACCGCTCGAAGTGATGTCGGGAGATCACGCCAAGAAGGAGATGGAGACCGGCGAAAAGCCCACTACAAGACACGGGAGCACTTCATCGGAAGAGTCCCGCACCAAAAGGAGGGAGAAGAAGAAGAGCTCCTCCAACAAAGGGAAGGAGAAGAAATCTTCTTCTCACCACAAAGAGAAGAAGGAAAAATCTTCTTCCCACAAGCCGCATCGAAGCGGGGACAAGCAAAAGAGGATGAGAAAAGTGGTCTACTACGAGACCGACACTTCATCAACATCAACCTCCGACTCCGATGCGCCCTCCGTAACTTCTAAACGCCAAGAGCGTAAGAAGTTTAGTAAGATCCCCCTACACTATTCTCGCATTTCTAAACATGCACCTCTACTTTCCGTCCCATTAGGCAAACCACCAACTTTTGATGGTGAAGATTATGCTAGGTGGAGTGATTTAATGAGATTTCATCTAACCTCACTCCACAAAAGTATATGGGATGTTGTTGAGTTTGGTGCACAGGTACCGTCAGTAGGGGATAAAGACTATGACGAGGATGAGGTGGCCCAAATCGAGCACTTCAACTCTCAAGCGACAACAATACTCCTCGCCTCTTTGAGTAGAGAGGAGTATAACAAAGTTCAAGGGTTGAAGAGCGCCAAGGAGGTTTGGGATGTGCTCAAAACCGCGCACGAGGGAGACGAGCTCACCAAGATCACCAAGCGGGAAACGATCGAAGTGGAGCTCGGTCGGTTCCGGCTTCGCAAAGGGGAGGAGCCACAACATATGTACAACCGGCTCAAGACCTTGGTGAACCAAGTGCGCAACCTCAGGAGCGTAAAGTGGGATGACCACGAGGTGGTTAAGGTTATTCTAAGATCTCTTATTTTCCTTAACCCTACTCAAGTTCAATTAATTCATGGTAATCGTAGATATACTAAAATGACCCCCGAGGAAGTTATCGGGCATTTTGTAAGTTTTGAGTGCATGGTCGAAGGCTCAAGGAAGATCAACGAGCTTGATGATCCATCTACATCCGAAGCTCAACCCGTCGCATTCAAAGCGACGGAAGAAAAGAAGGAGGAGTCTACACCAAATCGACAACCAATAGACGCCTCCAAGCTTGACAATGAAGAAATGGCGCTAGTCATCAAGAGCTTCCGCCAAATCCTCAAACAGAGGAGGGGGAAAGACTACAAGTCCCGCTCCAAGAAGGTTTGCTACAAATGTGGTAAGCCCGGTCATTTTATTGCTAAATGTCCTATATCAAGTGATAGTGACCGAGGCAACGACAAGAAAGGGAGAAGAAAGGAGAAGAAGAGGTACTACAAGAAGAAGGGCGGAGATGCCCATGTTTGTCGGGAGTGGGATTCCGACGAAAGCTCAAGCGACTCCTCCGACGACGAGGACGCCGCCAACATCGCCGTCACCAAGGGACTTCTCTTCCCAAACGTCGGCCACAAGTGCCTCATGGCAAAGGACGGCAAAAAGAAGGTAAAATCCAAATCATCCACTAAATATGAGTCTTCTAGTGATGATAATGCTAGTGATGAGGAGGATAACTTGCGCTCTCTTTTTGCCAACCTCAACATGCAACAAAAAGAAAAACTTATTGAATTGATTAGTGCCATTCATGAAAAGGATGATCTCTTGGACACCCAAGAGGACTTCCTTATTAAAGAAAATAAGAAGCATGTTAAGGTTAAAAATGCTTATGCTCTAGAAGTAGAAAAATGTGAAAAATTATCTAGTGAGCTAAGCACTTGCCGTGAGATGATTGACAACCTTAGGAATGAAAATGCTAGTTTAAATAAGGTTGATTCACATGTTTGCAATGTTTCAATTCCCAATCCTAGAGATAATAATGATGATTTGCTTGCTAGGATTGATGAATTAAACATTTCCCTTGCTAGCCTTAGAGATGAAAATAAAAAATTGCTTGCTAAGGCTAAAGATTTTGATGTTTGCAAAATTACAATTTCCGATCTTAGAGATAAGAATGATATACTTCATGCTAAGATTGTTGAACTTAATTCTTGCAAACCCTCTACATCTACCATTGAGCATGTCACTATTTGCACTAGATGTAGAGATATTGATGTAGATGCTATTCATGATCACATGATTTTAATTAAACAACAAAATGATCATATAGCTAAATTAGATGCTAAAATTGCCGAGCACAACCTAGAAAATGAGAAATTTAAATTTGCTCGTAGCATGCTTTATAATGGGAGACGCCCTGGCATCAAGGATGGCATTGGCTTCCAAAGGGGAGACAATGTCAAACTTAATGCCCCTCCTAAAAGATTGTCCAATTTTGTTAAGGGCAAGGCTCCCATGCCTCAGGATAACGAGGGTTACATTTTATACCCTGCCGGTTATCCCGAGGACAAAATTAGAAAAATTCATTCTAGGAAGTCTCACTCTGGTTCTAACCATGCTTTTATGTATAAGAGTGAGACATCTAGGTCTAGGCAACCAACCCGTGCTAGGTTGTCTAGAAAGAAAACTCCTAGTGCATCAAATGATCAAAACATTTCCTTTAAAACTTTTGATGCATCTTATGTTTTAACTAACAAATCCGGCAAGGTAGTTGCCAAATATGTTGGGGGCAAGCACAAGGGGTCAAAGACTTGTGTTTGGGTACCCAAAGTTCTTGTGTCTAATGCCAAAGGACCCAAAACCATTTGGGTACCTAAAGTCAAGAACTAAACTTGTTTTGTAGGTTTATGCATCCGGGGGCTCAAGTTGGATACTCGACAGCGGGTGCACGAACCACATGACAGGGGAGAAGAAAATGTTCTCCTCCTATGAGAAAAACCAAGATCCCCAACGAGCTATCACATTCGGGGATGGAAATCAAGGTTTGGTCAAAGGTTTGGGTAAAATTGCTATATCTCCGGACCATTCCATTTCCAATGTTTTTCTTGTTGATTCCTTAGATTACAACTTGCTTTCTGTTTCCCAATTATGTCAAATGGGCTACAACTGTCTATTCACTGATATAGGTGTCACTGTCTTTAGAAGAAGTGATGATTCAATAGCATTTAAGGGAGTGTTAGAGGGTCAGCTATACTTGGTAGATTTTGATAGAGCTGAACTCGACACTTGCTTAATTGCTAAGACTAACATGGGTTGGCTCTGGCACCGCCGACTAGCTCATGTTGGGATGAAGAATCTTCATAAGCTTCTAAAGGGAGAACACATTTTAGGACTAACAAATGTTCATTTTGAGAAAGACAGGATTTGTAGCGCATGCCAAGCAGGAAAGCAAGTTGGCTCTCATCATCCGCATAAGAACATAATGACGACCGACAAGCCACTGGAGCTCCTGCACATGGATCTATTCGGCCCAATAGCCTACATAAGCATCGGCGGGAGTAAGTACTGTCTAGTTATTGTGGATGATTATTCTCGCTTCACTTGGGTATTCTTTTTACAGGAAAAATCTCAAACCCAAGAAACCTTAAAGGGATTCTTGAGACGGGCTCAAAATGAGTTCGGCTTAAGGATCAAGAAAATTAGAAGCGACAACGGGACGGAGTTCAAGAACTCTCAAATCGAAGGCTTCCTTGAGGAGGAGGGAATCAAGCATGAGTTCTCTTCTCCCTACACACCTCAACAAAATGGTGTAGTGGAGAGGAAGAATAGAACTCTATTGGACATGGCAAGGACCATGCTTGATGAGTACAAGACTTCAGATCGGTTTTGGGCCGAGGCGGTCAACACCGCTTGCTACGCCATCAACCGGTTATATCTTCACCGAATCCTCAAGAAGACATCGTATGAACTCCTAACCGGTAAAAAGCCCAACATTTCATATTTTAGAGTCTTTGGTAGCAAATGCTTTATTCTAGTTAAAAGAGGTAGAAAATCTAAATTTGCTCCTAAGACTGTAGAAGGCTTTTTACTTGGTTATGACTCAAACACAAGGGCATATAGGGTCTTTAACAAGTCCACCGGACTAGTTGAAGTCTCATGTGACGTTGTGTTTGATGAAACTAACGGCTCTCAAGTAGAGCATGTTGATCTTGATGAGATAGGTGATGACGAGGCTCCGTGCATTGCGTTAAGGAACATGTCCATCGGGGATGTGTGTCCTAAGGAATCCAAAGAGCCTCCAAACACACAAGATCAACCATCCTCCTCCACGCAAGCATCTCCACCAACTCAAAATGAGGATGAAGCTCAAGTTGATGAAGTAGAAGATCAAGCAAATGAGCCACCTCAAGATGATGGCAATGATCAAGGGGGAGATGCAAATGAGGAAGACAAGGAGGATGAAGAGCAAAGGCCGCCTGAAAGGGAATTAGGCTTACACCTAGTTCCTATATAATTTTGGTGGTTGAATTGCCCAACACAAATCTTTGGACTAACTAGTTTGCTCTAGTTTAAGTTATACAGGTGTCAAAGGTTCACAACAAGCCAATTAAAAAGACCAAAGTTGGGTTCAAAATGAAAAGCTAAAGGCTGCCCGAAAGCCTCCCTGGTCTGGCGCACCGGACTGTCCGGTGGCGCACCGGACAGTGTCCGGTGCACCAAGGGGACTCGCGCTGAACTCCTCAGCCTCGGGATTTTCTAGGAACCGCCGCGCTATAATTCACCGGACTGTCCGGTGTACACCGGACAGTGTCCGGTGCTCCAACGGGACGCGACTCCAAACTCGCCAGCCTCGGGAATCCCAGAAGACTGCTCCGCTATAATTCACCGGACATGTCCGGTGTGCACCGGACTGTCCGGTGCAACTCCGGAGCAACGGCTATCTCCGCGCCAACGGCTCTCTGCCGCGCATTTAATGCGCGCTCTACGCGCGCAGATGGCAGGCGTGCCCATACTGGCACACCGGACAGCAAACAGTAGATGTCCGGTAAGCACCGGACACCCAGGCGGGCCCACAAGTCAGAAGCTTCAACGGTCAGAATCCAACGGCACTGATGACGTGGCAGGGGGCACCGGACTGTCCGGTGTGCACCGGACTGTCCGGTGCGCCATCGAGCAGACAGCCTCCCCAATGGCCACATTTGGTGGTTGGGGCTATAAATACCCCAACCACCCCACCATTCATTGTATCCAAGTTTTCCACTTCCCAACTACTACAAGAGCTCTAGCATTCAATTCTAGACACACCAAATAGATCAAATCCTCTCCAAATTCCACACAACGCCATAGTGATTAGAGAGAGTGATTTGCTTGTGTTCTTTCGAGCTCTTGCGCTTGGATTGCTTTCTTTCTTCTTGACTCTTTCATTGTGATCAAGCACTCACTTGTAATCGAGGCAAGAGGCACCAATTGTGTGGTGGCCCTTGTGGGAACTTTGTGTTCCAAGTGATTGAGAAGAGAAAGCTCACTCGATCCGAGGGATCGTTTGAGAGAGGGAAGGGTTGAAAGAGACCCGGCCTTTGTGGCCTCCTCAACGGGGAGTAGGTTTGCAAGAACCGAACCTCGGTAAAACAAATCCGCGTGTCACACTCTTCATTTGCTTGCGATTTGTTTTTCCACCCTCTCTCGCGGACTCAATTATCTTTCTAACGCTAACCCGGCTTGTAGTTGTGTTTATATTTGTAAATTTCAGTTTCGCCCTATTCACCCCCCTCTAGGCGACTATCAATTGGTATCAGAGCCCGGTGCTTCATTAGAGCCTAACCGCTCGAAGTGATGTCGGGAGATCACGCCAAGAAGGAGATGGAGACCGGCGAAAAGCCCACTACAAGCCACGGGAGCACTTCATCGGAAGAGTCCCGCACCAAGAGGAAGGAGAAGAAGAAGGTCTCCTCCAACAAAGGGAAGGAGAAGAAAACTTCTTCTCACCACCAAGAGAAGAAAGAAAAATCTTCTTCCCACAAGCCGCATCGGAGTGGGGACAAGAAGAAAAGGATGAGGAAGGTGGTCTACTATGAGACCGATTCTTCATCGGCATCCACCTCCGGCTCCGACGCGACGTCCGTCACTTCTAAGCGCCAAGAGCGCAAGAAGTATAGTAAGACCCCCCTACGTTACCCTCGCATTTCCAAACATACACCTTTACTTTCCGTCCCATTAGGCAAACCACCAACTTTTGATGGTGAAGACTATGCTAGGTGGAGCGATTTAATGCGATTTCATCTAACCTCGCTCCACAAAGGTATATGGGATGTTGTTGAGTTTGGTGCACAGGTACCATCCGTAGGGGATAAAGACTACGATGAGGATGAGGTGGCCCAAATCGAGCACTTCAACTCTCAAGCTACAACGATACTCCTCGCCTCACTAAGTAGAGAGGAGTATAACAAAGTACAAGGGTTGAAGAATGCCAAGGAGGTTTGGGATGTGCTCAAAACCGCGCACGAGGGAGACGAGCTCACCAAGATCACCAAGCGGGAAACGATCGAGGGAGAGCTCGGTCGGTTCCGGCTTCGCAAAGGGGAGGAGCCACAACACATGTACAACCGGCTCAAGACCTTGGTGAACAAAGTGCGCAACCTCGGGAGCGTAAAGTGGGATGACCACGAGGTGGTTAAGGTTATTCTAAGATCTCTTATTTTCCTTAACCCTACTCAAGTTCAATTAATTCGTGGTAATCCTAGATATACTAAAATGACCCCCGAGGAAGTTATCGGGCATTTTGTTAGTTTTGAGTGCATGATTGAAGGCTCGAGGAAGATCAACGAGCTTGATGATCCCACCACATCCGAAGCTCAACCCGTCGCATTCAAGGCAACGGAGGACAAGAAGGAGGAGTCTACACCAAGTCGACAACCAATAGACGCCTCCAAGCTCGACAATGAGGAAATGGCGCTCGTCATCAAGAGCTTCCGCCAAATCCTCAAGCAAAGGAGAGGGAAAGATTACAAGTCCCGCTCCAAGAAAGTGTGCTACAAGTGTGGTAAGCCCGGTCACTTTATTGCCAAATGTCCATTATCAAGTGACAGTGACAGGGATAATGACAAGAAGGGAAAGAGGAGAGAAAAGAAAAAATACTACAAGAAGAGGGGCGGCGATGCCCATGTTTGTCGGGAGTGGGACTCCGACGAAAGCTCAAGCGACTCCTCCGACGACGAGGACGCCGCCAACATCGCCGTCACCAAGGGACTCCTCTTCCCCAACGTCGGCCACAAGTGCCTCATGGCAAAGGATGGCAAAAAGAAGGTAAAATCAAGATCCTCCACTAAATATGAAACATCTAGTGATGATAATGCTAGTGATGAGGAAGATAATTTGCGTACCCTTTTTGCCAACCTTAACATGGAACAAAAAGAAAAATTAAATGAATTGATTAGTGCTATTCATGAAAAGGATGACCTTTTGGATTCTCAAGAGGATCTCCTAATTAAGGAAAACAAGAAACATGTTAGGGTGAAAAATGCTTATGCTCTAGAAATTGAGAAATGTGAAAAATTATCTAGTGAGCTAAGCACTTGTCGTGAGACGATTGACAACCTTAGAAATGAAAATGCTAGTTTAAATGCTAAGGTTGATTCACATGTTTGCAATGTTTCAATTCCAAATCCTAGAGATAATAATGATGATCTGCTTGCTAGGATTAATGAATTGAACATTTCTCTTGCTAGCCTTAGAGTAGAAAATGAAAATTTAATTGCTAAGGCTAAAGAATTTGATGTTTGCAAAATTACAATTTCCGATCTTAGAGATGAAAATGATATTCTTCATGCTAAGATTGTTGAACTTAATTCTTGCAAACCATCTACATCTACCATTGAGCATGTTACTATTTGTACTAGATGTAGAGATATTGATGTTAATGCTATTCATGATCATATGGCTTTAATTAAACAACAAAATGATCATATAGCAAAACTAGATGCTAAAATTGCCGAGCACAACTTAGAAAATGAGAAATTTAAATTTGCTCGTAGCATGCTTTATAATGGGAGACGCCCTGACATTAAGGATGGCATTGGCTTCCAAAGGGGAGACAATGTCAAAATTAGTGCCCCTCCTAAAAGGTTGTCCAATTTTGTTAAAGGCAAGGCTCCTATGCCTCAGGATAACGAGGGTTACATTTTATACCCTGCCGGTTATCCTGAGAGCAAAATTAGGAAAATTCATTCTAGGAAGTCTCACTCTGGCCCTAATCATGCTTTTATGTATAAGGGTCAGACATCTAGCTCTAGGCAACCAACCCGTGCTAAGTTGTCTAAGAAGAAAATTCCTAATGTATCAAATGAACATAGCATTTCATTTAAGACTTTTGATGCATCTTATGTATTGACGAACAAATCTGGCAAAGTAGTTGCCAAATATGTTGGGGGCAAGCACAAGGGGTCAAAAACTTGTGTTTGGGTACCCAAAGTTCTTGTGTCTAATGCCAAAGGACCCAAAACCATTTGGGTACCTAAAGTCAAGAACTAAACTTGTTTTGTAGGTTTATGCATCCGGGGGCTCAAGTTGGATACTCGACAGCGGGTGCACAAACCACATGACAGGGGAGAAAAAGATGTTCTCCTCATATGAGAAAAATAAAGATCCCCAAAGAGCGATCACAGTCGGGGATGGAAACCAAGGTTTGGTCAAAGGCTTGGGTAAAATTGCTATATCCCCTGACCACTCCATTTCCAATGTTTTTCTTGTTGACTCTTTAGACTACAATTTGCTTTCCGTTTCACAGTTATGTCAAATGGGCTACAACTGTCTATTCACTGATATAAGTGTCACTGTCTTTAGAAGAAGTGATGATTCAATAGCATTTAAGGGAGTGTTAGAGGGTCAGCTGTACTTGGTAGATTTTGATAGAGCTGAACTCGACACTTGCATAATTGCTAAGACTAACATGGGTTGGCTCTGGCACCGCCGACTAGCCCATGTTGGGATGAAGAATCTTCATAAGCTTCTAAAGGGAGAACACATTTTAGGATTAACAAATGTTCATTTTGAGAAAGACAGGATTTGTAGCGCATGCCAGGCAGGAAAGCAAGTTGGAGCCCATCATCCACACAAGAACATCATGACAACCGACAGACCACTAGAGCTCCTACACTTGGACCTATTCGGCCCGATTGCTTACATAAGCATCGGCGGGAGTAAGTACTGTCTAGTTATTGTGGATGATTATTCTCGCTTCACTTGGGTATTCTTTTTACAGGAAAAATCACAAACCCAAGAGACCTTAAAGGGATTCTTAAGACGGGCTCAAAATGAGTTTGGCTTAAGGATCAAGAAAATAAGAAGCGACAACGGGACGGAGTTCAAGAACTCACAAATTGAAGGCTTTCTTGAGGAGGAGGGCATCAAGCATGAGTTCTCTTCTCCCTACACCCCACAACAAAATGGTGTAGTGGAGAGGAAGAATCGAACTCTATTGGACATGGCAAGAACCATGCTTGATGAGTACAAGACTTCGGATCGGTTTTGGGCCGAAGCGGTCAACACCACTTGCTACGCCATCAACCGGTTGTATCTACACCGAATCCTCAAGAAGACATCATATGAACTCCTAACCGGTAAAAAGCCCAACATTTCATATTTTAGAGTTTTTGGTAGCAAATGCTTTATTCTTGTTAAAAGAGGTAGAAAATCTAAATTTGCTCCTAAAACTGTAGAAGGCTTTTTACTTGGTTATGACTCAAACACAAGGGCATATAGAGTCTTTAACAAGTCCACTGGACTAGTTGAAGTCTCATGTGACGTTGTGTTTGATGAAACTAACGGCTCTCAAGTAGAGCAAGTTGATCTTGATGAGATAGGTGATGAAGAGGCTCCGTGCATAGCGCTAAGGAACATGTCCATTGGGGATGTGTGTCCTAAGGAATCCGAAGAGCCTCCAAATGCACAAGATCAACCTTCTTCCTCCACGCAAGCATCTCCACCAACTCAAAATGAGGATGAGGCTCAAATTGATGAAGGGCAAGATCAAGAAGATGAGCCGCCTCAAGATGATGGCAATGATCAAGGGGGAGATGCAAATGATCAAGAAAAGGAGGATGAGCAAGAATCAAGGCCGCCACACCCAAGAGTCCACCAAGCAATCCAACGAGATCACCCCGTTGACACCATCCTCGGCGACATTCATAAGGGGGTAACCACTAGATCTCGTGTTGCACATTTTTGTGAACATTACTCGTTTGTTTCCTCTATTGAGCCACACAGGGTAGAGGAAGCACTCCAAGATTCGGATTGGGTGGTGGCGATGCAAGAGGAGCTCAACAACTTCACTAGAAATGAGGTATGGCATTTAGTTCCACGTCCTAACCAAAATGTTGTAGGAACCAAATGGGTCTTCCGCAACAAGCAAGATGAGCATGGTGTGGTGACAAGGAACAAAGCTCGACTTGTGGCCAAGGGATACTCCCAAGTCGAAGGTTTGGATTTCGGGGAAACCTATGCACCCGTAGCTAGGCTTGAGTAAATTCGTATATTATTGGCCTATGCTACTTACCATGGCTTTAAGCTTTATCAAATGGACGTGAAAAGTGCCTTCCTCAATGGACCAATCAAGGAAGAGGTCTATGTTGAGCAACCTCCCGGCTTTGAAGACAGTGAGTATCCTAACCATGTCTATAAGCTCTCTAAGGCGCTTTATGGGCTCAAGCAAGCCCCCAGAGCATGGTATGAATGCCTTAGAGATTTTCTTATTGCTAATGGCTTCAAAGTCGGAAAAGCCGATCCTACTCTATTCACTAAAACTCTTGACAATGATTTGTTTGTATGCCAAATTTATGTTGATGATATCATATTTGGGTCTACTAACGAATCTACTTGTGAGGAATTTAGTAGGATCATGACACAGAAATTCGAGATGTCGATGATGGGGGAGTTGAAGTATTTCTTAGGATTTCAAGTCAAGCAACTCCAAGAGGGCACCTTCATTAGCCAAACGAGGTACACTCAAGACATTCTAACCAAGTTTGGGATGAAGGATGCCAAACCCATCAAGACACCCATGGGAACCAATGGGCATCTCGACCTCGACACGGGAGGTAAGTCCGTGGATCAAAAGGTATACCGGTCAATGATAGGTTCATTACTCTATTTATGTGCATCTCGACCGGACATTATGCTTTCCGTTTGCATGTGTGCAAGATTCCAATCCGACCCTAAGGAATCCCACCTTACGGCCGTAAAACGAATCTTGAGATATTTGGCTTATACTCCTAAGTTTGGGCTTTGGTACCCTCGGGGATCCACATTTGATTTGATTGGTTATTCGGATGCCGATTGGGAGGGGTGTAAAATTAATAGGAAGAGCACATCGGGGACTTGCCAGTTCTTGGGAAGATCCTTGGTGTCTTGGGCTTCAAAGAAGAAAAATTCGGTCGCTCTTTCTACCGCCGAAGCAGAGTACATTGCCGCAGGTCATTGTTGCGCGCAATTACTTTGGATGAGGCAAACCCTGCGGGACTACGGTTACAGATTAACCAAAGTCCCTTTCCTATGTGATAATGAGAGTGCAATCAAAATGGCCGACAATCCCGTCGAGCATAGCTGCACTAAGCACATAGCCATTCGGTATCATTTTCTTAGGGATCACCAACAAAAGGGGGATATCGAGATTGCATACATTAACACTAAAGATCAATTAGCCGATATCTTTACCAAGCCACTTGATGAACAAACTTTTACCAAACCTAGGCATGAGCTCAATATTCTTGATTCTAGAAACTTCTTTTGCTAACTTGCACACATAGCTCATGAATATACCTTTGATCATGTCTCTTTAATATGCTATGACTAATGTGTTTTCAAGTCTATTTCAAACCAAGTCATAGGTGTATTGAAAGGGAATTGGAGTCTTCGGCGAAGACAAAGGCTTCCACTACGTAACTCATCCTTCGCCGCCACTCCGAGCCACTCTCTATCCTTGGGGGAGAGAGCAAAGCAAAAGGACTCCTACTTTGGTATAATCTTCTCTCTTTTGTTTTATGACCAAAGGAGGAGCAATTAGCTTGAAGGGCTCTAATGATTCCGTTTTTGGCGATTCATGCCAAAGGGGGAGAAAGATTAAGCCCAAAGCAAAAGGATCGCACCACCACCTAATTTTCAATTGTCAATTTGGTATCTTATTGTGTTCAAAAGGGGAGAAAGTAGTATTTCAAAAATAACATATCAAAACCCTCTTGAACACTAAGAGGAGGATTTTATTTAGGGGGAGTTTTGTTTAGTCAAAGGAAAAGCATTTGAAACAGGGGGAGAAAATTTCAAATCTTGAAAATGCTTTGCAAAATCTTATTCACTTACCTTTGACTATTTGCAAAAGATCTTTGAAAAGGATTTACAAAAGAATTTGCAAAAACAAAACATCTGGTGCAAGCGTGGTCCAAAATGTTAAAAACAAAGAAACAATCCATGCATATCTTATAAGTATTTATATTGGCTCAATTCCAAGCAATCTTTGCACTTACATTATGCAAACTAGTTCAATTATGCACTTTTATATTTGCTTTGGTTTGTGTTGGCATCAATCACCAAAAAGGGGGAGATTGAAAGGGAATTAGGCTTACACCTAGTTCCTATATAATTTTGGTGGTTGAATTGCCCAACACAAATCTTTGGACTAACTAGTTTGCTCTAGTTTAAGTTATACAGGTGTCAAAGGTTCACAACAAGCCAATTAAAAAGACCAAAGTTGGGTTCAAAATGAAAAGCTAAAGGCTGCCCGGAAGCCTCCCTGGTCTGGCGCACCGGACTGTCCGGTGGCGCACCGGACAGTGTCCGGTGCACCAAGGGGACTCGCGCTGAACTCCTCAGCCTCGGGATTTTCCAGGAACCGCCGCGCTATAATTCACCGGACTGTCCGGTGTACACCGGACAGTGTCCGGTGCTCCAACGGGACGCGGCTCCAAACTCGCCAGCCTCGGGAATCCCAGAAGACTGCTCCGCTATAATTCACCGGACATGTCCGGTGTGCACCGGACTGTCCGGTGCAACTCCGGAGCAACGGCTATCTCCGCTCCAACGGCTCTCTGCCGCACATTTAATGCGCGCTCTGCGCGCGTAGATGGCAGGCGTGCCCATACTGGCACACCGGACAGCAAACAGTAGATGTCCGGTGTGCACCGGACACCCAGGCGGGCCCACAAGTCAGAAGCTTCAACGGTTAGAATCCAACGGCAGTGATGACGTGGCAGGGGGCACCGGACTGTCCGGTGTGCACCGGACTGTCCGGTGTGCACCGGACTGTCCGGTGCGCCATCGAGCAGACAACCTCCCCAACGGCCACATTTGGTGGTTGGGGCTATAAATACCCCAACCACCCCACCATTCATTGTATCCAAGTTTTCCACTTCCCAACTACTACAAGAGCTCTAGCATTCAATTCTAGACACACCAAATAGATCAAATCCTCTCCAAATTCCACACAACGCCATAGTGATTAGAGAGAGTGATTTGCTTGTGTTCTTTCGAGCTCTTGCGCTTGGATTGCTTTCTTTCTTCTTGACTCTTTCATTGTGATCAAGCACTCACTTGTAATCGAGGCAAGAGGCACCAATTGTGTGGTGGCCCTTGTGGGAACTTTGTGTTCCAAGTGATTGAGAAGAGAAAGCTCACTCGATCCGAGGGATCGTTTGAGAGAGGGAAGGGTTGAAAGAGACCCGGCCTTTGTGGCCTCCTCAACGGGGAGTAGGTTTGCAAGAACCGAACCTCGGTAAAACAAATCCGCGTGTCACACTCTTCATTTGCTTGCGATTTGTTTTTCAACCTTCTCTCGCGGACTCAATTATCTTTCTAACGCTAACCCGGCTTGTAGTTGTGTTTATATTTGTTAATTTCAGTTTCGCCCTATTCACCCCCCCTCTAGGCGACTATCACCTCCACACCCAAGAGTCCACCAAGCAATCCAACGAGATCACCCCGTCGACACCATCCTCGGCGACATTCATAAGGGGGTAACCACTAGATCTCGTGTTGCACACTTTTGCGAACATTACTTGTTTGTTTCCTCTATTGAGCCACACAGGGTAGAGGAAGCACTTCAAGATTCGGATTGGGTGGTGGCAATGCAAGAGGAACTCAACAACTTCACTAGGAATGAGGTATGGCATTTAGTTCCACGTCCTAACCAAAATGTTGTAGGAACCAAATGGGTCTTCCGCAACAAGCAAGATGAGCATGGTGTGGTGACAAGGAACAAAGCTCGACTTGTGGCCAATGGATACTCCCAAGTCGAAGGTTTGGATTTCGGTGAAACCTATGCACCCGTAGCTAGGCTTGAGTCAATTCGAATATTATTGGCCTATGCTACTTACCATGGCTTTAAGCTTTATCAAATGGACGTGAAAAGTGCCTTCCTCAATGGACCAATCAAGGAAGAGGTCTATGTTGAGCAACCTCCCGGCTTTGAAGATAGTGAGTATCCTAACCATGTCTATAAGCTCTCTAAGGCGCTTTATGGGCTCAAGCAAGCCCCAAGAGCATGGTATGAATGCCTTAGAGATTTCCTTATTGCAAATGGCTTCAAAGTCGGAAAGGCCGATCCCACACTCTTTACTAAAACTCTTGAAAATGACTTGTTTGTATGCCAAATTTATGTTGATGATATTATATTTGGGTCTACTAATGAGTCTACATGTGAAGAGTTTAGTAGGATCATGACACAGAAGTTCGAGATGTCTATGATGGGGGAGTTGAAGTATTTTCTAGGATTCCAAGTCAAACAACTCCAAGAGGGCACCTTCATCAGCCAAACGAAGTAAACTCAAGACATTCTAACCAAGTTTGGGATGAAGGATGCCAAACCCATCAAGACACCCATGGGAACTAATGGGCATCTCGACCTCGACACGGGAGGTAAGTCCGTGATCAAAAGGTATACCGGTCGATGATAGGTTCTTTACTCTATTTATGTGCATCTCGACCGGATATTATGCTTTCCGTATGCATGTGTGCAAGATTCCAAGCCGACCCTAAGGAAGCTCACCTTACAGCCGTAAAACGAATCTTGAGATATTTGGCTTATACTCCTAAGTTTGGGCTTTGGTATCCTTGGGGATCCACATTTGATTTGATTGGTTATTCGGATGCCGATTGGGCGGGGTGTAAAATCAATAAGAAGAGCACATCGGGGACTTGCCAGTTCTTGGGAAGATCCTTGGTGTCTTGGGCTTCAAAGAAGCAAAATTCGGTCGCTCTTTCCACCGCCGAAGCCGAGTATATTGCCGCAGGCCATTGTTGCGCGCAATTGCTTTGGATGAGGCAAACCCTGCGGGACTACGGTTACAAATTAACCAAAGTTCCTTTGCTATGTGATAATGAGAGTGCAATCAAAATGGCCGACAATCCCGTCGAGCATAGCCGCACTAAACACATAGCCATTCGGTATCACTTTTTTGAGGGATCACCAACAAAAGGGAGATATCGAGATTTCTTACATTAATACTAAAGATCAATTAGCCGATATCTTTACCAAGCCTCTTGATGAACAATCTTTTAACAAACTTAGGCATGAGCTCAATATTCTTGATTCACGCAATTTCTTTTGCTAGCTTGCACATATAGCTCATTTTATATACCTTTGATCATGTCTCTTTCATATGCTATGACTAATGTGTTTTCAAGTCTATTTCAAACCAAGTCATAGGTGTATTGAAAGGGAATTGGAGTCTTCGGCGAAGACAAAGGCTTCCACTACGTAACTCATCCTTCGCCGTCGCTCCAAGCAACTCTCCGTTCAAGGGGGAGAAAACTTGAGCACCAAGCAAAAGGACTTCGTCTTTGGTATAATCTTAACTCATTTATTTATGACCAAAGGGGAAGAAAGCACTTCGAGGGCTCTAATGATTCCGTTTTTGGCGATTCATGCCAAAGGGGGAGAAAGTAAGAGCCCAAAGCAAAAGGACCACACCACCACCAATTTCGAAAACTTAACTTAAGTGTTGAATATTTTCAATTAGTATCCTATTGTGTTCAAAAGGGGGAGAAAGTAGTATTTCAAAATGATACATCAAAACCCTCTTGAACACTAAGAGGAGAATCTCATTTAGGGGGAGTTTTGTTTAGTCAAAGGAAAAGCATTTGAAACAGGGGGAGAAAATTTCAAATCTTGAAAATGCTTCTCAAAATCTTATTCATTTGCCTTTGACTATTTGCAAAAGAACTTTGAAAAGATTTACAAAAGATTTTGCAAAAACAAAACATGTGGTGCAAGCGTGGTCCAAAATGTTAAAAATGAAGAAACAATCCATGCATATCTTGTAAGCATTTATATTGGCTCAATTCCAAGCAACCTTTGCACTTACATTATGCAAACTAGTTCAATTATGCACTTCTACATTTGCTTTGGTTTGTATTGGCATCAATCACCAAAAAGGGGGAGATTGAAAGGGAATTAGGCTTACACCTAGTTCCTATATAATTTTGGTGGTTGAATTGCCCAACACAAACAATTGGACTGACTAGTTTTGCTCTAGATTATATGTTCTACAGGTGCCAAAGGTTCATCTATAACCATACTAAATCGACTGTCCGAAATACCGTAGATTATTCCGGACATGAGAAGCTTTTTGGAAAAACAGGCCAAGCGCGGACTGTCCGGGCCCTTGCGGCGGACCGTCCGCGACACAAGGATGTCACTCGGCCAGAACCAATGCAAAAATCGAAGTCTACACTATGGACTGTCCAGAGGAAAAGCAAAGACCGTTCGAGCCCTTGCGTGGACCGTCCGGCCTCTGGCGCGGACCGTCCGGTAGGTGAGAAACCGAAAAACCCGAAGGTGACGGGTTCGGAGAAATGAATTATAGCGGGTTCACGGACCGTCCGAGCCAGGATCGCGGACCGTCCGCGACTGGGTCTGTCTGACATCTGACAACGCATTAAATGCAATATAGCCGTTGATATAGCCGTTACTGCTGACCGTTGCATTTTCAGCCGTTGATCTACTGGGGCGGACCGTCCGGACCTGGCACGCGGACCGTCCGCGCTCAGCAGAATGGAGCAACGGCTAGGAAGTGGTTGGTGGCTATAAATACAACCCCAACCACCTCCATTCACTTCATCCAAGCATTCCAACCTTCAACATTCAATACAAGAGCTAGCATTCCATTCCAAGACACATTCAAAGCCTCCATCTCTCCAAGTTTCACAATTGAGAAAAGAGATCATTAGTGATTAGTGACTTGAGAGAGAAAGTGATCTGTGTGTTATTCGTCGCTCTTGTCGCTTGGCCTTTTTGCAATCGTGCTTTCTTGATTCTTTCATTACGATCAAGCACTCACTTGTAATCGAAGCAAGAGGCACCAATTGTGTGGTGGCCCTTGTGGGAACTTTGTGTTCCATGTGATTGAGAAGAGAAAGCTCACTCGATCCGTGGGATCGTTTGAGAGAGGGAAGGGTTGAAAGAGACCCGGCCTTTGTGGCCTCCTCAACGGGGAGTAGGTTTGCAAGAACCGAACCTCGGTAAAACAAATCCACGTGTCACACTCTTCATTTGCTTGCGATTTGTTTTCCACCCTCTCTCGCGGACTCGTTTCTTTATTACTAACGCTAACCCGGCTTGTAGTTGTGTTTATATTTGTAAATTTCAGTTTCGCCCTATTCACCCCCCTCTAGGCGACTTTCAATGGTCTCCACCAGAAATCCAAGAATGTGATCTATGGCAAGGAAACATATGTGGGGTGAGGTGTATGAGCCTCTGGTCGATGATCAATGGCCACACAACCCCCATTTTTGTCGAAAATAGCCATGAACGACCATTTTCAATAATATCGAAGGCTAACACCTACGGATTTTTGACCAAGAAATGGTCTCCACCAGAAATCCAAGAATGTGATCTACGACAAGGAAACATATGTGGGGTGAGGTGTATGAGCCTCTGGTCGACGATCAATGGCCACACAACCTCCATTTTGCCGAAAATAGCCATGAATGACCATATTCAATAATACCGAAGGCTAACACGTACGAGTTTTTAACCAAGAAATGGTTTCCACCAGAAATCCAAGAATGTAATCTATGGCAAGGAAACATATGTGGGGTGAGGTGTATGAGCGTCTGGTCGATGATCAATGGCCACACAACCCCCATTTTTTATGAAAATAGCCATGAGCGACCTTGAAAATAGCCATGAACGACATTTTCAATAATACCAAATGCTAACACCTACGGATTTTTGACCAAAAATGGTCTCCACCAGAAATCCAAGAATGTGATCTATGGCAAGGAAACATATGTGGGGTGAGGTGTACGAGCCTCTGGTCGATGATCAATGGCCACACAACCCCCATTTTTGTCGAAAATAGCCATGAACGACCATTTTCAATAATACCGAAGGCTAACACCTACGGATTTTTGACCAAGAAATGGTCTCCACCAGAAATCCAAGAATGTGATCTATGGCAAGGAAACATATGTGGGGTGAGGTGTACGAGCCTCTGGTCGATGATCAATGGCCACACAACCCCCATTTTGCCGAAAATAGCCATGAATGACCATTTTCAATAATACCGAAGGCTAACACGTACGAGTTTTTAACCAAGAAATGGTCTCCACCAGAAATCCAAGAATGTGATCTATGGCAAGGAAACATATGTGGGGTGAGGTGTATGAGTGTCTGGTCGATGATCAATGGCCACACAACCACCATTTTTGTCGAAAATAGCCATGAACGACTATTTTCAATAATACCGAAGGCTAACACCTACGGATTTTTGACCAAGAAATGGTCTCCACCAGAAATCCAAGAATGTGATCTATGGCAAGGAAACATATGTGGGGTGAGGTGTACGAGCCTCTGGTCGATGATCAATGGCCACACAACCCCCATTTTGCCGAAAATAGCCATGAATGACCATTTTCAATAATACCGAAGGCTAACACGTACGAGTTTTTAACCAAGAAATGGTCTCCACCAGAAATCCAAGAATGTGATCTATGGCAAGGAAACATATGTGGGGTGAGGTGTATGAGCGTCTGGTCGATGATCAATGGCCACACAACCCCCATTTTTGTCGAAAATAGCCATGAACGACCATTTTCAATAATACCGAAGGCTAACACCTACGGATTTTTGACCAAGAAATGGTCTCCACCAGAAATCCAAGAATGTGATCTATAGCAAGGAAACATATGTGGAGTGAGGTGTACGATCCTCTGGTCGATGATCAATGGCCACACAACCCCCATTTTTGTCGAAAATAGCCATGAATGACCATTTTCAAAAATACCGAAGGCTAACACGTTCGGATTTTTGACCAAGAAATGGTCTCCACCAGAAATCCAAGAATGTGATCTATGGCAAGGAAACATATGTGGGGTGAGGTGTATGAACGTCTGGTCGATGATCAATGGCCACACAACCCCCATTTTTGTCGAAAATAGCCATGAACGACCATTTTCAATAATATCGAAGGCTAACACCTACGGATTTTTGACCAAGAAATGGTCTCCACCAGAAATCCAAGAATGTGATCTATGGCAAGGAAACATATGTGGGGTGAGGTTTATGAGCCTCTAGTCGATGATAAATAGCCACACAACCCCCATTTTTTATGAAAATAGCCATGAGCGACCTTGAAAATAGCCATGAGCGACCATTTTCAATAATACTAGAGGCTAACACCTACGGATTTTAGACCAAGAAATGGTCTCCACCAGAAATCCAAGAATGTGATCTATGGCAAGGAAACATATGTGGGGTGAGGTGTATGAGCGTCTGGTCAATGATCAATGGCCACACAACCCCCATTTTTGTCGAAAATAGCCATGAACGACCATTTTCAATAATACCGAAGGCTAACACCTACGGAATTTTGACCAAGAAATGGTCTCCACCAGAAATCCAAGAATGTGATCTATGGCAAGGAAATATGTGTGGGGTGAGGTGTATGAGCCTCTGGTCGATGATCAATGGCCACACAACCCCCATTTTTGTCGAAAATAGCCATGAACGACCATTTTCAATAATATCGAAGGCTAACACCTACGGATTTTTGACCAAGAAATGGTCTCCACCAAAAATCCAAGAATGTGATCTACGACAAGGAAACATATGTGGGGTGAGGTGTATGAGCCTCTGGTCGACGATCAATGGCCACACAACCCCCATTTTGCCGAATATAGCCACACAACCCCCATTTTTGTCGAAAATAGCCATGAACGACCATTTTCAATAATACCGAAGGCTAACACCTACGGATTTTTGACCAAGAAATGGTCTCCACCAGAAATCCAAGAATGTGATCTATGGCAAGGAAACATATGTGGGGTGAGGTGTATGATCCTCTGGTCGACGATCAATGTCCACACAACCCTAATTTTTGTCGAAAATAGCCATGAATGACCATTTTCAATGACACTGAAGGCTAACACCTACGGATTTTTGACCAAGAAATGGTCTCCACTAGAAATCCAAGAATGTGATCTATGGCAAGGAAACATATGTGGGGTGAGGTGTATGAGCCTCTTGTCGATGATAAATGGCCACACAACCCCCATTTTTTATGAAAATAGCCATGAGCGACCTTGAAAATAGCCATGAGCGACCATTTTCAATAATACTAGAGGCTAACACGTACGGATTTTTGACCAAGAAATGGTCTCCACCAGAAATCCAAGAATGTGATCTATGGCAAGGAAACATATGTGGGGTGAGGTGTATGAGCCTCTGGTCGATGATCAATGGCCACACAACCCCCATTTTTGTCGAAAATAGCCATGAACGACCATTTTTCAATGACACTGAAGGCTAACACCTACGGATTTTTGCCCAAGAAATGGTCTCCACCAAAAATCCAAGAATGTGATCTATGGCAAGGAAACATATGTGTAGTGAGGTGTATGAGCCTCTGGTCGATGATAAATGGCCACACAACCCCCATTTTTTATGAAAATAGCCATGAATGACCATTTTCAATAATACCGAAGGCTAACACCTACGGATTTTTGACCAAGAAATGGTCTCCACCAGAAATCCAAGAATGTGATCTATGGCAAGGAAACATATGTGGGGTGAGGTGTATGAGCCTCTGGTCGATGATCAATGGCCACACAACCCCCATTTTTGTCGAAAATAGCCATGAATGAAGGTGTATGAGCCTCTAGTCGATGATCAATGGCCACACAACCCCCATTTTTGTCGAAAATAGCCATGAACGACCATTTTCAATAATACCGAAGGCTAACACCTACGGATTTTTGACCAAGAAATGGTCTCCACCAGAAATCCAAGAATGTGATCTATGCCAAGGAAACATATGTGGGGTGAGGTGTATGAGCCTCTGGTCGACGATCAATGGCCACACAACCCCCATTTTTGTCAAAAATAGTCATGAATGACCATTTTCAATAATATCGAAGTCTAACACCTACGGATTTTTGACCAAGAAATGGTCTCCACCAGAAATCCAAGAATGTGATCTACGACAAGGAAACATATGTGGGGTGAGGTGTATGAGTGTCTGGTTGATGATCAATGGCCACACAACCCCCATTTTTGTCGAAAATAGCCATGAACGACCATTTTCAATAATACCGAAGGCTAACACCTACAGATTTTTGACCAAGAAATGGTCTCCACCAGAAATCCAAGAATGTGATCTATGGCAAGGAAACATATGTGGGGTGAGGTGTATGAGTGTCTGGTCGATGATCAATGGCCACACAACCCCCATTTTTGTCGAAAATAGCCATGAACGACCATTTTCAATAATACCGAAGGCTAACACCTACGGATTTTTGACCAAGAAATGGTCTCCACCAGAAATCCAAGAATGTGATCTATGGCAAGGAAACTTATGTGGGTGAGGTGTATGAGCCTCTGGTCGATGATCAATGGCCACACAACCCCCATTTTTGTCGAAAATAGCCATGAACGACCATTTTCAATAATATCGAAGGCTAACACCTACGAATTTTTGACCAAGAAATGGTCTCCACCAGAAATCCAAGAATGTGATCTATGGCAAGGAAACATATGTGGGGTGAGGTATATGAGCCTCTGGTCGATGATCAATGGCCACACAACCCCCATTTTTGTCGAAAATAGCCATGAACGACCATTTTCAATAATACCGAAGGCTAACACCTACGGATCTTTGACCAAGAAATGGGGGTTGTGTGGCCATTGATCATCGACCAAAGGCTCATACACCTCACCCCACATATGTTTCCTTGCCATAGATCACATTCTTGGATTTATGGTGGAGACCATTTCTTGGTCAAAAATCCGTAAGTGTTAGCCTTCGGTATTTTTGAACATGGTCATTGATGGCTATTTTCGACAAAAATGGGGGTTGTGTGGCCATTGATCATCGACCAGAGGATCGTACACCTCACTCCACATATGTTTCCTTGCCATAGATCACATTCTTGGATTTCTGGTGGAGACCATTTCTTGGTCAAAAATCCGTAGGTCTTAGCCTCTAGTATTATTGAAAATGGTCGTTCATGGCTATTTTCGACAAAAATGGGGGTTGTGTGGCCATTGATCATCGACCAGACGCTCATACACCTCGCCCCACATATGTTTCCTTGCCATAGATCACATTCTTGGATTTCTGGTGGAGACCATTTCTTGGTCTAAAATCCGTAGGTGTTAGCCTCTAGTATTATTGAAAATGGTCGCTCATGGCTATTTTCATAAAAAATGGGGGTTGTGTGGCCATTGATCGTCGACCAGAGGCTCATACACCTCACCCCACATATGTTTCCTTGCCATAGATCACATTCTTGGATTTCTTGTGGAGACCATTTCTTGGTCAAAAATCCGTAGGTGTTAGCCTTCGATATTATTGAAAATGGTCGTTCATGGCTATTTTCGACAAAAATGGGGGTTGTGTGGCCATTGATCATCGACCAGAGGCTCATACACCTCACCCCACATATGTTTCCTTGCCATAGATCACATTCTTGGATTTCTGGTGGAGACCATTTCTTGGTCAAAAATCCGTAGGTGTTAGCCTTCGGTATTATTGAAAATGGTCGTTCATGGCTATTTTCGACAAAAATGGGGGTTGTGTGGCCATTGATCATTAACCAGAGGCTCATACACCTCACCCCACATATGTTTCCTTGCCATAGATCACATTCTTGGATTTCTGGTGGAGACCATTTCTTGGTCAAAAATTCGTAGGTGTTAGCCTCTAGTATTATTGAAAATGGTCGCTCATGGCTATTTTCAAGGTCGCTTATGGCTATTTTCATAAAAAATGGGGGTTGTGTGGCCATTGATCGTCGACCAGAGGCTCATACACCTCACCCCACATATGTTTCCTTGCCATAGATCACATTCTTGGATTTCTGGTGGAGACCATTTCTTGGTCAAAAATCCGTAGGTCTTAGCCTCTAATATTATTAAAAATGGTCGCTCATGGCAATTTTCGGCAAAATGGGGGTTGTGTGGCCATTGATCGTCGACCAGAGGCTCATACACCTCACCCCACATATGTTTCCTTGCCATAGATTACATTCTTGGATTTCTGGTGGAGACCATTTCTTGGTCAAAAATCCATAGGTGTTAGCCTTCGGTATTATTGAAAATGGTCGTTCATGGCTATTTTCGACAAAAATGGGGGTTGTGTGGCCATTGATCATCGACCAGACGCTCATACACCTCACCCCACATATGTTTCCTTGTCGTAGATCACATTCTTGGATTTCTGGTGGAGACCATTTCTTGGTCAAAAATCCGTAGGTGTTAGCCTTCGATATTATTGAAAATGGTCGTTCATGGCTATTTTTGACAAAAATGGGGGCTGTGTGGCCATTGATCGTCGACCAGAGGCTCATACACCTCACCCCACATATGTTTCCTTGCCATAGATCACATTCTTGGATTTCTGGTGGAGACCATTTCTTGGTCAAAAATCCGTAGGTGTTAGCCTTCTATATTATTGAAAATGGTCGTTCATGGCTATTTTCGACAAAAATGGGGGTTGCGTGGCCATTTATCATCGACCAGAGGATCATACACCTCACCCCACATATGTTTCCTTGCCATAGATCACATTCTTGGATTTCTGGTGGAGACCATTTCTTGGTCAAAAATCCGTAGGTGTTAGCCTTCGGTATTATTGTAAATGGTCATTCATGGCTATTTTCGACAAAAATGGGGGTTGTGTGGCCATTGATCGTCGACCTGAGGCTCATACACCTCACCCCACATATGTTTTCTTGCCATAGATTACATTCTTGGATTTCTGGTGGAGACCATTTCTTGGTTAAAAACTCGTACGTGTTAGCCTTCGGTATTATTGAAAATGGTCGTTCATGGCTATTTTCGGCAAAATGGGGGTTGTGTGGCCATTGATCGTCGACCAGAGGCTCATACACCTCACCCCACATATGTTTCCTTGTCGTAGATCACATTCTTGGATTTCTGGTGGAGACCATTTCTTGGTCAAAAATCCGTAGGTGTTAGCCTTCGATATTATTGAAAATGGTCGTTCATGGCTATTTTCGACAAAAATGGGGGTTGTGTGGCCATTGATCGTCGACCAGAGGCTCATACACCTCACCCCACATATGTTTCCTTGCCATAGATCACATTCTTGGATTTCTGGTGGAGACCATTTCTTGGTCAAAAATCCGTAGGTCTTAGCCTCTAGTATTATTGAAAATGGTCGCTCATGGCTATTTTCATAAAAAATGGGGGTTGTGTGGCCATTTATCATCGACTAGAGGCTCATAAACCTCACCCCACATATGTTTCCTTGCCATAGATTACATTCTTGGATTTCTAGTGGAGACCATTTCTTGGTCAAAAATCCGTAGGTGTTAGCCTTCGGTATTATTGAAAATGGTCGTTCATGGCTATTTTCGACACCCACATATGTTTCCTTGCCATAGATCACATTCTTGGATTTCTGGTGGAGACCATTTCTTGGTCCAAAATCCGTAGGTGTTAGCATCTAGTATTATTGAAAATGGTCGCTCATGGCTATTTTCAAGGTCGCTCATGGCTATTTTCATAAAAAATGGGGGTTGTGTGGCCATTTATCATCGACTAGAGGCTCATAAACCTCACCCCACATATGTTTCCTTGCCATAGATCACATTCTTGGATTTCTGGTGGAGACCATTTCTTGGTCAAAAACTCGTACGTGTTAGCCTTCGGTATTATTGAAAATGGTCGTTCATGGCTATTTTCGACAAAAATGGGGGTTGTGTGGCCATTGATCATCGACCAGAGGCTCGTACAGCTCACCCCACATATGTTTCCTTGCCATAGATCACATTCTTGGATTTCTGGTGGAGACCATTTCTTGGTCAAAAATCCTTAGGTGTTAGCCTCTAGTATTATTGAAAATGGTCGCTCATGGCTATTTTCAAGGTCGCTCATGGCTATTTTCATAAAAAAATGGGGGTTGTGTGGCCATTTATCATCGACTAGAGGCTCATAAACCTCACCCCACATATGTTTCCTTGCCATAGATCACATTCTTGGATTTCTGGTGGAGACCATTTCTTGGTCAAAAATCCGTAGGTGTTAGCCTTCGGTATTATTGAAAATGGTCGTTCATGGCTATTTTCGACAAAAATGGGGGTTGTGTGGCCATTGATCATCGACCAGAGGCTCATACACCTCACCCCACATATGTTTCCTTGCCATAGATCACATTCTTGGATTTCTGGTGGAGACCATTTCTTGGTCAAAAATCCGTAGGTCTTAGCCTCTAATATTATTGAAAATGGTCGCTCATGGCTATTTTCATAAAAAAATGGGGGTTGTGTGGCCATTTATCATCGACTAGAGGCTCATAAATCTCACCCCACATATGTTTCCTTGCCATAGATCACATTCTTGGATTTATGGTGGAGACCATTTCTTGGTCAAAAATCCGTAGGTGTTAGCCTTCGATATTATTGAAAATGGTCGTTCATGGCTATTTTCGGCAAAATGGGGGTTGTGTGGCCATTGATCGTCGACCAGAGGCTCATACACCTCTGGTGGAGACCAATTCTTGGTCAAAAATCTGTAGGTGTTAGCCTTCGGTATTATTGAAAATGGTCGTTCATGGCTATTTTCGACAAAAATGGGGGTTGTGTGGCCATTGATCATCGACCAGAGGCTCGTATACCTCACCCCACATATGTTTCCTTGCCATAGATCACATTCTTGGATTTCTGGTGGAGACCATTTCTTGGGCAAAAATCCGTAGGTCTTAGCCTCTAGTATTATTGAAAATGGTCGTTCATGGCTATTTTCGACAAAAATGGGGGTTGTGTGGCCATTGATCATCGACCAGAGGCTCATACACCTCACCCCACATATGTTTCCTTGCCATAGATCACATTCTTGGATTTCTGGTGGAGACCATTTCTTGGTCAAAAATCCGTAGGTGTTAGCCTTCGGTATTATTGAAAATGGTCGTTCATGGCTATTTTCGACAAAAATGGGGGTTGTGTGGCCATTGATCATCGACCAGAGGCTCATACACCTCACCCCACATATGTTTCCTTGCCATAGATCACATTCTTGGATTTTTGGTCGAGACCATTTCTTGGTTAAAAACTCGTAGGTGTTAGCCTTCGGTATTATTGAAAATGGTCATTCATGGCTATTTTCGCAAAAATGGGGGTTGTGTGGCCATTTATCATCGACTAGAGGCTCATACACCTCACCCCACATATGTTTCCTTGCCATAGATCACATTCTTGGATTTCTGGTGGAGACCATTTCTTGGTCAAAAATCCGTAGGTGTTAGCCTTCGATATTATTGAAAATGGTCGTTCATGGCTATTTTCGACAAAAATGGGGGTTGTGTGGCCATTGATCGTCGACCAGAGGCTCATACACCTCACCCCACATATGTTTCCTTGCCATAGATCACATTCTTGGATTTCTGGTGGAGACCATTTCTTGGTCAAAAATCCGTAGGTCTTAGCCTCTAGTATTATTGAAAATGGTCGCTCATGGCTATTTTCATAAAAAATGGGGGTTGTGTGGCCATTGATCATCGACCAGAGGCTCATACACCTCTGGTGGAGACCAATTCTTGGTCAAAAATCTGTAGGTGTTAGCCTTCGGTATTATTGAAAATGGTCGTTCATGGCTATTTTCATAAAAAATGGTGGTTGTGTGGCCATTTATCATCGACTAGAGGCTCGTACACCTCACCCCACATATGTTTCCTTGCCATAGATCACATTCTTGGATTTCTGGTGGAGACCATTTCTTGGTTAAAAACTCGTACGTGTTAGCCTTCGGTATTATTGAAAATGGTCGTTCATGGCTATTTTTGGCAAAATGGGGGTTGTGTGGCCATTGATCATCGACCAGAGGCTCGTACACCTCACCCCACATATGTTTCCTTGCCATAGATCACATTCTTGGATTTCTGGTGGAGACCATTTCTTGGTCAAAAATCCGTAGGTGTTAGCCTTCGGTATTATTGTAAATGGTCATTCATGGCTATTTTCGACAAAAATGGTGGTTGTGTGGCCATTGATCATCGACCAGAGGCTCATACACCTCACCCCACATATGTTTCCTTGCCATAGATCACATTCTTGGATTTCTGGTGGAGACCATTTCTTGGTCAAAAATCCGTAGGTCTTAGCCTCTAGTATTATTGAAAATGGTCGCTCATGGCTATTTTCAAGGTCGCTCATGGCTATTTTCAAGGTCGCTCATGGCTATTTTCATAAAAAATGGGGGTTGTGTGGCCATTGATCATCGACCATAGGCTCATACACCTCACCCCACATATGTTTCCTTGCCATAGATCACATTCTTGGATTTCTGGTGGAGACCATTTCTTGGTCAAAAATCCGTAGGTGTTAGCCTCTAGTATTATTGAAAATGGTCGTTCATGGCTATTTTCGGCAAAATGGGGGTTGTGTGGCCATTGATCATCGACCAGACGCTCATACACCTCACCCCACATATGTTTCCTTGCCATAGATCACATTCTTGGATTTCTGGTGGAGACCATTTCTTGGTCAAAAATCCGTAGGTGTTTGCCTTCGGAATTTTTGAAAATGGTCATTCATGGCTATTTTCGACAAAAATGGGGGTTGTGGCCATTGATCATCGACCAGAGGATCGTACACCTCACTCCACATATGTTTCCTTGCCATAGATATTTTCGACAAAAATGGGGGTTGTGTGGCCATTGATCATCGACTAGAGGCTCATACACCTCACCCCACATATGTTTCCTTGCCATAGATTACATTCTTGGATTTCTGGTGGAAACCATTTCTTGGTTAAAAACTCGTACGTGTTAGCCTTCGGTATTATTGAAAATGGTCATTCATGGCTATTTTCGACAAAAATGGGGGTTGTGAGGCCATTGATCATCGACCACCCCCATTTTTGTCGAAAATAGCCATGAACGACCATTTTCAATAATATCGAAGGCTAACACCTACGGATTTTTGACCAAGAAATGGTCTCCACCAGAGGCTCGTACACCTCACCCCACATATGTTTCCTTGCCATAGATCACATTCTTGGATTTCTGGTGGAAACCATTTCTTGGTTAAAAACTCGTACGTGTTAGCCTTCGGTATTATTGAAAATGGTCATTCATGGCTATTTTCGACAAAATGGGGGTTGTGTGGCCATTGATCGTCGACCAGAGGCTCGTACACTTCAACCCACATATGTTTTCTTGCCATAGATCACATTCTTGGATTTCTGGTGGAGACCATTTCTTGGTCTAAAATCCGTACGTGTTAGCCTTCGGTATTATTGTAAATGGTCATTCATGGCTATTTTCGACAAAAATGGGGGTGGTCGATGATCAATGGCCACACAACCCCCATTTTTGTCGAAAATAGCCATGAATGACCATTTTCAATAATACCGAAGGTTAACACATACGAGTTTTTAACCAAGAAATGGTTTCCACCAGAAATCCAAGAATGTAATCTATGGCAAGGAAACATATGTGGGGTGAGGTGTATGAGCCTCTGGTCGATGATCAATGGCCACACAACCCCCATTTTTGTCGAAAATAGCCATGAATGACCATTTTCAATAATACCGAAGGCTAACACGTACGGATTTTTGCCCAAGAAATGGTCTCCACCAGAAATCCAAGAATGTGATCTATGGCAAGGAAACATATGTGGGGTGAGGTGTATGAGCCTCTGGTCGATGATCAATGGCCACACAACCCCCATTTTTGTCGAAAATAGCCATGATCGACCATTTTCAAAAATACCAAAGGCTAACACATACGGATTTTTGACCAAGAAATGGTCTCCACCAGAAATCCAAGAATGTGATCTATGGCAAGGAAACATATGTGGGGTGAGGTGTATGAGCGTCTGGTCGATGATCAATGGCCACACAACCCCCATTTTTGTCGAAAATAGCCATGAACGACCATTTTCAATAATACCGAAGGCTAACACCTACGGATTTTTGACCAAGAAATGGTCTCCACCAGAAATCCAAGAATGTGATCTATGGCAAGGAAACATATGTGGGGTGAGGTGTACGAGCCTCTGGTCGATGATCAATGGACACACAACCCCCATTTTGCCGAAAATAGCCATGAATGACCATTTTCAATAATACCGAAGGCTAACACGTACGAGTTTTTGACCAAGAAATGGTCTCCACCAGAAATCCAAGAATGTGATCTACGACAAGGAAACATATGTGGGGTGAGGTGTATGAGCCTCTGGTCGACGATCAATGGCCACACAACCCCCATTTTGCCGAAAATAGCCATGAATGACCATTTACAATAATACCGAAGGCTAAGACCTACGGATTTTTGACCAAGAAATGGTCTCTACCAGAAATCCAAGAATGTGATCTATGGCAAGGAAACATATGTGGGGTGAGGTGTATGAGCCTCTTGTCGATGATCAATGGCCACACAACCCCCATTTTTGTCGAAAATAGCCTTGAATGACCATTTACAATAATACCGAAGGCTAACACCTACGGATTTTTGACCAAGAAATGGTCTCCACCAGAAATCCAAGAATGTGATCTATGGCAAGGAAATATATTTGGGTGAGGTGTATGAGCGTCTGGTCGATGATCAATGGCCACACAACCCCCATTTTTGTCGAAAATAGCCATGAACGACCATTTTCAATAATATCGAAGGCTAACACCTACGGATTTTTGACCAAGAAATGGTCTCCACCAGAGGCTCGTACACCTCACCCCACATATGTTTCCTTGCCATAGATCACATTCTTGGATTTCTGGTGGAAACCATTTCTTGGTTAAAAACTCCTACGTGTTAGCCTTCGGTATTATTGAAAATGGTCATTCATGGCTATTTTCGGCAAAATGGGGGTTGTGTGGCCATTGATCGTCGACCAGAGGCTCGTACACTTCAACCCACATATGTTTTCTTGCCATAGATCACATTCTTGGATTTCTGGTGGAGACCATTTCTTGGTCAAAAATCCGTACGTGTTAGCCTTCGGTATTATTGTAAATGGTCATTCATGGCTATTTTCGACAAAAATGGGGGTTGTGTGGCCATTGATCATCGACCAGACGCTCATACACCTCACCCCACATATGTTTCCTTGCCATAGATCACATTCTTGGATTTCTGGTGGAGACCATTTCTTGGTCAAAAATCCGTAGGTGTTAGCCTTCGGTATTATTGAAAATGGTCGTTCATGGCTATTTTCGACAAAAATGGGGGTTGTGTGGCCATTGATCATCGACCAGAGGCTCATACACCTCACCCCACATATGTTTCCTTGCCATAGATCACATTCTTGGATTTCTGGTGGAGACCATTTCTTGGTCAAAAATCCGTAGGTGTTAGCCTTCGATATTATTGAAAATGGTCGTTCATGGCTATTTTCGACAAAAATGGGGGTTGTGTGGCCATTGATCATCGACCAGAGGATCGTACACCTCACTCCACATATGTTTCCTTGCCATAGATCACATTCTTGGATTTCTGGTGGAGACCATTTCTTGGTCAAAAATCCGTAGGTCTTAGCCTCTAGTATTATTGAAAATGGTCGTTCATGGCTATTTTCGACAAAAATGGGGGTTGTGTGGCCATTGATCATCGACCAGACGCTCATACACCTCACCCCACATATGTTTCCTTGCCATATATCACATTCTTGGATTTCTGGTGGAGACCATTTCTTGGTCTAAAATCCGTAGGTGTTAGCCTCTAATATTATTGAAAATGGTCGTTCATGGCTATTTTCGACAAAAATGGGGGTTGTGTGGCCATTGATCATCGACTAGAGGCTCATACACCTCACCCCACATATGTTTCCTTGCCATAGATCACATTCTTGGATTTCTGGTGGAGACCATTTCTTGGTCAAAAATCCGTAGGTCTTAGCCTCTAATATTATTGAAAATGGTCGTTCATGGCTATTTTCGACAAAAATGGGGGTTGTGTGGCCATTGATCATCGACCAGAGGCTCATACACCTCACCCCACATATGTTTCCTTGCCATAGATCACATTCTTGGATTTCTGGTGGAGACCATTTCTTGGTTAAAAACTCGTACGTGTTAGCCTTCGGTATTATTGAAAATGGTCATTCATGGCTATTTTCGGCAAAATGGGGGTTGTGTGGTCATTGATCATCGACCAGAGGCTCGTACACCTCACCCCACATATGTTTCCTTGCCATAGATCAGATTCTTGGATTTCTGGTGGAAACCATTTCTTGGTCAAAAATCCGTAGGTGTTAGCCTTCGGTATTATTGAAAATGGTCATTCATGGCTATTTTCGACAAAAATGGGGGTTGTGTGGCCATTGATCATCGACTAGAGGCTCATACACCTCACCCCACATATGTTTCCTTGCCATAGATTACATTCTTGGATTTCTGGTGGAAACCATTTCTTGGTTAAAAACTCGTACGTGTTAGCCTTCGGTATTATTGAAAATGGTCATTCATGGCTATTTTCGACAAAAATGGGGGTTGTGAGGCCATTGATCATCGACCACCCCCATTTTTGTCGAAAATAGCCATGAACGACCATTTTCAATAATATCGAAGGCTAACACCTACGGATTTTTGACCAAGAAATGGTCTCCACCAGAGGCTCGTACACCTCACCCCACATATGTTTCCTTGCCATAGATCACATTCTTGGATTTCTGGTGGAAACCATTTCTTGGTTAAAAACTCGTACGTGTTAGCCTTCGGTATTATTGAAAATGGTCATTCATGGCTATTTTCGACAAAATGGGGGTTGTGTGGCCATTGATCGTCGACCAGAGGCTCGTACACTTCAACCCACATATGTTTTCTTGCCATAGATCACATTCTTGGATTTCTGGTGGAGACCATTTCTTGGTCTAAAATCCGTACGTGTTAGCCTTCGGTATTATTGTAAATGGTCATTCATGGCTATTTTCGACAAAAATGGGGGTGGTCGATGATCAATGGCCACACAACCCCCATTTTTGTCGAAAATAGCCATGAATGACCATTTTCAATAATACCGAAGGTTAACACATACGAGTTTTTAACCAAGAAATGGTTTCCACCAGAAATCCAAGAATGTAATCTATGGCAAGGAAACATATGTGGGGTGAGGTGTATGAGCCTCTGGTCGATGATCAATGGCCACACAACCCCCATTTTTGTCGAAAATAGCCATGAATGACCATTTTCAATAATACCGAAGGCTAACACGTACGGATTTTTGCCCAAGAAATGGTCTCCACCAGAAATCCAAGAATGTGATCTATGGCAAGGAAACATATGTGGGGTGAGGTGTATGAGCCTCTGGTCGATGATCAATGGCCACACAACCCCCATTTTTGTCGAAAATAGCCATGATCGACCATTTTCAAAAATACCAAAGGCTAACACATACGGATTTTTGACCAAGAAATGGTCTCCACCAGAAATCCAAGAATGTGATCTATGGCAAGGAAACATATGTGGGGTGAGGTGTATGAGCGTCTGGTCGATGATCAATGGCCACACAACCCCCATTTTTGTCGAAAATAGCCATGAACGACCATTTTCAATAATACCGAAGGCTAACACCTACGGATTTTTGACCAAGAAATGGTCTCCACCAGAAATCCAAGAATGTGATCTATGGCAAGGAAACATATGTGGGGTGAGGTGTACGAGCCTCTGGTCGATGATCAATGGACACACAACCCCCATTTTGCCGAAAATAGCCATGAATGACCATTTTCAATAATACCGAAGGCTAACACGTACGAGTTTTTGACCAAGAAATGGTCTCCACCAGAAATCCAAGAATGTGATCTACGACAAGGAAACATATGTGGGGTGAGGTGTATGAGCCTCTGGTCGACGATCAATGGCCACACAACCCCCATTTTGCCGAAAATAGCCATGAATGACCATTTACAATAATACCGAAGGCTAAGACCTACGGATTTTTGACCAAGAAATGGTCTCTACCAGAAATCCAAGAATGTGATCTATGGCAAGGAAACATATGTGGGGTGAGGTGTATGAGCCTCTTGTCGATGATCAATGGCCACACAACCCCCATTTTTGTCGAAAATAGCCTTGAATGACCATTTACAATAATACCGAAGGCTAACACCTACGGATTTTTGACCAAGAAATGGTCTCCACCAGAAATCCAAGAATGTGATCTATGGCAAGGAAATATATTTGGGTGAGGTGTATGAGCGTCTGGTCGATGATCAATGGCCACACAACCCCCATTTTTGTCGAAAATAGCCATGAACGACCATTTTCAATAATATCGAAGGCTAACACCTACGGATTTTTGACCAAGAAATGGTCTCCACCAGAGGCTCGTACACCTCACCCCACATATGTTTCCTTGCCATAGATCACATTCTTGGATTTCTGGTGGAAACCATTTCTTGGTTAAAAACTCCTACGTGTTAGCCTTCGGTATTATTGAAAATGGTCATTCATGGCTATTTTCGGCAAAATGGGGGTTGTGTGGCCATTGATCGTCGACCAGAGGCTCGTACACTTCAACCCACATATGTTTTCTTGCCATAGATCACATTCTTGGATTTCTGGTGGAGACCATTTCTTGGTCAAAAATCCGTACGTGTTAGCCTTCGGTATTATTGTAAATGGTCATTCATGGCTATTTTCGACAAAAATGGGGGTTGTGTGGCCATTGATCATCGACCAGACGCTCATACACCTCACCCCACATATGTTTCCTTGCCATAGATCACATTCTTGGATTTCTGGTGGAGACCATTTCTTGGTCAAAAATCCGTAGGTGTTAGCCTTCGGTATTATTGAAAATGGTCGTTCATGGCTATTTTCGACAAAAATGGGGGTTGTGTGGCCATTGATCATCGACCAGAGGCTCATACACCTCACCCCACATATGTTTCCTTGCCATAGATCACATTCTTGGATTTCTGGTGGAGACCATTTCTTGGTCAAAAATCCGTAGGTGTTAGCCTTCGATATTATTGAAAATGGTCGTTCATGGCTATTTTCGACAAAAATGGGGGTTGTGTGGCCATTGATCATCGACCAGAGGATCGTACACCTCACTCCACATATGTTTCCTTGCCATAGATCACATTCTTGGATTTCTGGTGGAGACCATTTCTTGGTCAAAAATCCGTAGGTCTTAGCCTCTAGTATTATTGAAAATGGTCGTTCATGGCTATTTTCGACAAAAATGGGGGTTGTGTGGCCATTGATCATCGACCAGACGCTCATACACCTCACCCCACATATGTTTCCTTGCCATATATCACATTCTTGGATTTCTGGTGGAGACCATTTCTTGGTCTAAAATCCGTAGGTGTTAGCCTCTAATATTATTGAAAATGGTCGTTCATGGCTATTTTCGACAAAAATGGGGGTTGTGTGGCCATTGATCATCGACTAGAGGCTCATACACCTCACCCCACATATGTTTCCTTGCCATAGATCACATTCTTGGATTTCTGGTGGAGACCATTTCTTGGTCAAAAATCCGTAGGTCTTAGCCTCTAATATTATTGAAAATGGTCGTTCATGGCTATTTTCGACAAAAATGGGGGTTGTGTGGCCATTGATCATCGACCAGAGGCTCATACACCTCACCCCACATATGTTTCCTTGCCATAGATCACATTCTTGGATTTCTGGTGGAGACCATTTCTTGGTTAAAAACTCGTACGTGTTAGCCTTCGGTATTATTGAAAATGGTCATTCATGGCTATTTTCGGCAAAATGGGGGTTGTGTGGTCATTGATCATCGACCAGAGGCTCGTACACCTCACCCCACATATGTTTCCTTGCCATAGATCAGATTCTTGGATTTCTGGTGGAAACCATTTCTTGGTCAAAAATCCGTAGGTGTTAGCCTTCGGTATTATTGAAAATGGTCATTCATGGCTATTTTCGACAAAAATGGGGGTTGTGTGGCCATTGATCATCGACCAGAGGCTCGTACACCTCACCCCATCTGGTGGAGACCATTTCTTGGTCTAAAATCCGTACGTGTTAGCCTTCGGTATTATTGAAAATGGTCGTTCATGGCTATTTTCAAGGTCGCTCATGGCTATTTTCATAAAAAATGGGGGTTGTGTGGCCATTTATCATCGACTAGAGGCTCATAAACCTCACCCCACATATGTTTCCTTGCCATAGATTACATTCTTGGATTTCTGGTGGAAACCATTTCTTGGTCAAAAATCCGTAGGTGTTAGCCTTCGGTATTATTGAAAATGGTCATTCATGGCTATTTTCGACAAAAATGGGGGTTGTGTGGCCATTGATCATCAAACAGAGGCTCGTACACCTCACCCCATCTGGTGGAGACCATTTCTTGGTCTAAAATTCGTACGTGTTAGCCTTCGATATTATTGAAAATGGTCGTTTATGGCTATTTTCAAGGTCGCTCATGGCTATTTCCATAAAAAATGGGGGTTGTGTGGCCATTTATCATCGACCAGAGGCTCATAAACCTCACCCCACATATGTTTCCTTGCCATAGATCACATTCTTGGATTTCTGGTGGAGACCATTTCTTGGTCAAAAATCCATAGGTGTTAGCCTTCGGTATTATTGAAAATTGTCGTTCATGGCTATTTTCGACAAAAATGGGGGTTGTGTGACCATTGATCATCGACCAGACGCTCATACACCTCACTACACATATGTTTCCTTGTCGTAGATCACATTCTTGGATTTCTGGTGGAGACCATTTCTTGGGCAAAAATCCGAATGTGTTAGCCACAAGTATTATTGAAAATGGTCGCTCATGGCTATTTTCATAAAAAATGGGGGTTGTGTGGCCATTTATCATCGACTAGAGGCTCATAAACCTCACCCCACATATGTTTCCTTGCCATAGATCACATTCTTGGATTTCTGGTGGAGCCATTTCTTGGTCAAAAATCCGTAGGTGTTAGCCTTCGGTATTATTGAAAATGGTCGTTCATGGCTATTTTTGACAAAAATGGGGGTTGTGTGGCCATTGATCATCGACCAGAGGCTCATACACCTCACCCCACATATGTTTCCTTGCCATAGATCACATTCTTGGATTTCTGGTGGAGGCCATTTCTTGGTCAAAAATCCGTAGGTGTTAGCCTTCGATATTATTGAAAATGGTCGTTCATGGCTATTTTCGACAAAAATGGGGGTTGTGTGGCCATTGATCATCGACCAGACGCTCATACACCTCACCCCACATATGTTTCCTTGCCATATATCACATTCTTGGATTTCTGGTGGAGACCATTTCTTGGTCTAAAATCCGTAGGTGTTAGCCTCTAATATTATTGAAAATGGTCGTTCATGGCTATTTTCGACAAAAATGGGGGTTGTGTGGCCATTGATCATCGACTAGAGGCTCATACACCTCACCCCACATATGTTTCCTTGCCATAGATCACATTCTTGGATTTCTGGTGGAGACCATTTCTTGGTCAAAAATCCGTAGGTCTTAGCCTCTAATATTATTGAAAATGGTCGTTCATGGCTATTTTCGACAAAAATGGGGGTTGTGTGGCCATTGATCATCGACCAGAGGCTCATACACCTCACCCCACATATGTTTCCTTGCCATAGATCACATTCTTGGATTTCTGGTGGAGACCATTTCTTGGTTAAAAACTCGTACGTGTTAGCCTTCGGTATTATTGAAAATGGTCATTCATGGCTATTTTCGGCAAAATGGGGGTTGTGTGGTCATTGATCATCGACCAGAGGCTCGTACACCTCACCCCACATATGTTTCCTTGCCATAGATCAGATTCTTGGATTTCTGGTGGAAACCATTTCTTGGTCAAAAATCCGTAGGTGTTAGCCTTCGGTATTATTGAAAATGGTCATTCATGGCTATTTTCGACAAAGATGGGGGTTGTGTGGCCATTGATCATCGACCAGAGGCTCGTACACCTCACCCCATCTGGTGGAGATCATTTCTTGGTCTAAAATCCGTACGTGTTAGCCTTCGGTATTATTGAAAATGGTCGTTCATGGCTATTTTCAAGGTCGCTCATGGCTATTTTCATAAAAAATGGGGGTTGTGTGGCCATTTATCATCGACTAGAGGCTCATAAACCTCACCCCACATATGTTTCCTTGCCATAGATTACATTCTTGGATTTCTGGTGGAAACCATTTCTTGGTCAAAAATCCGTAGGTGTTAGCCTTCGGTATTATTGAAAATGGTCATTCATGGCTATTTTCGACAAAAATGGGGGTTGTGTGGCCATTGATCATCAAACAGAGGCTCGTACACCTCACCCCATCTGGTGGAGACCATTTCTTGGTCTAAAATTCGTACGTGTTAGCCTTCGATATTATTGAAAATGGTCGTTTATGGCTATTTTCATGGTCGCTCATGGCTATTTCCATAAAAAATGGGGGTTGTGTGGCCATTTATCATCGACCAGAGGCTCATAAACCTCACCCCACATATGTTTCCTTGCCATAGATCACATTCTTGGATTTCTGGTGGAGACCATTTCTTGGTCAAAAATCCATAGGTGTTAGCCTTCGGTATTATTGAAAATTGTCGTTCATGGCTATTTTCGACAAAAATGGGGGTTGTGTGACCATTGATCATCGACCAGACGCTCATACACCTCACTACACATATGTTTCCTTGTCGTAGATCACATTCTTGGATTTCTGGTGGAGACCATTTCTTGGGCAAAAATCCGAATGTGTTAGCCACAAGTATTATTGAAAATGGTCGCTCATGGCTATTTTCATAAAAAATGGGGGTTGTGTGGCCATTTATCATCGACTAGAGGCTCATAAACCTCACCCCACATATGTTTCCTTGCCATAGATCACATTCTTGGATTTCTGGTGGAGCCATTTCTTGGTCAAAAATCCGTAGGTGTTAGCCTTCGGTATTATTGAAAATGGTCGTTCATGGCTATTTTTGACAAAAATGGGGGTTGTGTGGCCATTGATCATCGACCAGACGCTCATACACCTCACCCCACATATGTTTCCTTGCCATAGATCACATTCTTGGATTTCTGGTCGATGATCAATGGCCACACAACCCCCATTTTTGTCGAAAATAGCCATGAACGACCATTTTCAATAATACCGAAGGCTAATACCTACGGATTTTTGACCAAGAAATGGTCTCCACCAGAAATACAAGAATGTGATCTATGGCAAGGAAACATATGTGGGTGTCGAAAATAGCCATGAACGACCATTTTCAATAATACCGAAGGCTAACACCTACGGATTTTTGACCAAGAAATGGTCTCCACCAGAAATCCAAGAATGTGATCTATGGCAAGGAAACATATGTGGGGTGAGGTGTATGAGCGTCTGGTCGATGATCAATGGCCACACAACCCCCATTTTAGTCGAAAATAGCCATGAACGACCATTTTCAAAAATACTGAAGGCTAACACCTACGGATTTTTGACCAAGAAACACCCCACATATGTTTCCTTGTCGTAGATCACATTCTTGGATTTCTGGTGGAGACCATTTCTTGGTCTAAAATCCGTAGGTGTTAGCCTTCGGTATCATTGAAAATGGTCGTTCATGGCTATTTTTGGCAAAATGGGGGTTGTGTGGCAATTGATCATCGACCAGAGGCTCATACACCTCACCCCACATATGTTTCCTTGCCATAGATCACATTCTTGGATTTCTGGTGGAGACCATTTCTTGGTCAAAAATCCGTAGGTGTTAGCCTTCGGTATTGTTGAAAATGGTCGCTCATGGCTATTTTCGACACCCACATATGTTTCCTTGCCATAGATCACATTCTTGGATTTCTGGTGGAGACCATTTCTTGGTCTAAAATCCGTAGGTGTTAGCCTTCAGTATTATTGAAAATGGTCGTTCATGGCTATTTTCGACAAAAATGGGGGTTGTGTGGCCATTGATCATCGACCAGAAATCCAAGAATGTGATCTATGGCAAGGAAACATATGTGGGGTGAGGTGTATGAGCGTCTGGTCGATGATCAATGGCCACACAACCCCCATTTTTGTCGAAAATAGCCATGAACGACCATTTTCAATAATACCGAAGGCTAACACCTACGGATTTTTGACCAAGAAATGGTCTCCACCAGAAATCCAAGAATGTGATCTATGGCAAGGAAACATATGTGGGGTGAGGTTTATGAGCCTCTAGTCGATGATAAATGGCCACACAACCCCCATTTTTTATGAAAATAGCCATGAGCGACCATTTTCGATAATACTAGAGGCTAACACATTCGGATTTTTGCCCAAGAAATGGTCTCCACCAGAAATCCAAGAATGTGATCTACGACAAGGAAACATATGTGTAGTGAGGTGTATGAGCGTCTGGTCGATGATCAATGGCCACACAACCCCCATTTTTGTCGAAAATAGCCATGAACGACCATTTTCAATAATACCGAAGGCTAACACCTACGGATTTTTGACCAAGAAATGGTCTCCACCAGAAATCCAAGAATGTGATCTATGGCAAGGAAATATATGTGGGGTGAGGTTTATGAGCCTCTAGTCGATGATAAATGGCCACACAACCCCCATTTTTTATGAAAATAGCCATGAGCGACCTTGAAAATAGCCATGAGCACCCATTTTCAATAATACTAGAGGCTAACACCTACGGATTTTTGACCAAGAAATGGTCTCCACCAGAAATCCAAGAATGTGATCTATGGCAAGGAAACATATGTGGGGTGAGGTGTACGAGCCTCTGGTCGATGATCAATGGCCACACAACCCCCATTTTTGTCGAAAATAGCCATGAACGACCATTTTCAATAATACCGAAGGCTAACACGTACGAGTTTTTGACCAAGAAATGGTCTCCACCAGAAATCCAAGAATGTGATCTATGGCAAGGAAACATATGTGGGGTGAGGTTTATGAACCTCTAGTCGATGATAAATGGCCACACAACCCCCATTTTTTATGAAAATAGCCATGAGCGACCTTGAAAATAGCCATGAGCGACCTTGAAAATAGCCATGAGCGACCTTGAAAATAGCCATGAGCGACCATTTTCAATAATACTAGAGGCTAACACCTACGGATTTTAGACCAAGAAATGGTGTCCACCAGAAATCCAAGAATGTGATCTACGGCAAGGAAACATATGTGGGGTGAGGTGTATGAGCCTCTGGTCGACGATCAATGGCCACACAACCCCCATTTTTTATGAAAATAGCCATGAGCGACCTTTAAAATAGCCATGAGCGACCATTTTCAATAATACTAGAGGCTAACACCTACAGATTTTTGACCAAGAAATGGTCTCCACCAGAAATCCAAGAATGTGATCTATGGCAAGGAAACATATGTGGGGCGAGGTGTATGAGCCTCTGGTCGATGATCAATGGCCACACAACCCCCATTTTTGTCGAAAATAGCCATGAACGACCATTTTCAATAATACCGAAGGCTAACACCTACGGATTTTTGACCAAGAAATGGTCTCCACCAGAAATCCAAGAATGTGATCCATGGTAAGGAAACATATGTGGGGTGAGGTGTATGAGCCTCTGGTCGATGATCAATGGCCACACAACCCCCATTTTTGTCGAAAATAGCCATGAATGACCATTTTCAATAATATCGAAGGCTAACACCTACGGATTTTTGACCAAGAAATGGTCTCCACCAGAAATCCAAGAATGTGATCTATGGCAAGGAAACATATGTGGGGTGAGGTGTATGAGCCTCTGGTCGACGATCAATGGCCACACAACCCCCATTTTTTATGAAAATAGCCATGAGCGACCATTTTCAATAATACTAGAGGCTAACACCTACGGATTTTAGACCAAGAAATGGTCTCCACCAGAAATCCAAGAATGTGATCTATGGCAAGGAAACATATGTGGGGTGAGGTGTATGAGCGTCTGGTCGATGATCAATGGCCACACAACCCCCATTTTTGTCGAAAATAGCCATGAACGACCATTTTCAATAATACTAGAGGCTAAGACCTACGGATTTTTGACCAAGAAATGGTCTCCACCAGAAATCCAAGAATGTGATCTATGGCAAGGAAACATATGTGGAGTGAGGTGTACGATCCTCTGGTCGATGATCAATGGCCACACAACCCCCATTTTTGTTGAAAATAGCCATGAATGACCATTTTAAAAAAATACCGAAGGCTAACACGTTCGGATTTTTGACCAAGAAATGGTCTCCACCAGAAATCCAAGAATGTGATCTATGGCAAGGAAACATATGTGGGGTGAGGTGTATGAGCCTCTGGTCGATGATCAATGGCCACACAACCCCCATTTTGCCGAAAATAGCCATGAATGACCATTTTCAATAATACCGAAGGCTAACACCTACGAGTTTTTAACCAAGAAATGGTCTCCACCAGAAATCCAAGAATGTGATCTATGGCAAGGAAACATATGTGGGGTGAGGTGTATGAGCCTCTAGTCGATGATCAATGGCCACACAACCCCCATTTTTGTCGAAAATAGCCATGAACGACCATTTTCAATAATACCGAAGGCTAACACCTACGGATTTTTGACCAA
Source organism: Zea mays (assembly GCF_902167145.1). Classification (NCBI taxonomy): domain Eukaryota; kingdom Viridiplantae; phylum Streptophyta; class Magnoliopsida; order Poales; family Poaceae; genus Zea; species Zea mays. The sequence continues at coordinate 2,468 of NW_023366988.1, read as the reverse complement.
GAAATGGTCTCCACCAGAAATCCAAGAATGTGATCTATGGCAAGGAAACATATGTGGGGTGAGGTGTATGAGCCTCTGGTCGACGATCAATGGCCACCCAACCCCCATTTTTTATGAAAATAGCCATGAGCGACCATTTTCAATAATACTAGAGGCTAAGACCTACGGATTTTTGACCAAGAAATGGTCTCCACCAGAAATCCAAGAATGTGATCTACGATAAGGAAACATATGTGTAGTGAGGTGTATGAGCGTCTGGTAGATGATCAATGGCCACACAACCCCCATTTTTGTCGAAAATAGCCATGAACGACCATTTTCAATAATACAGAAGGCTAACACCTACGGATTTTTTACCAAGAAATGGTCTCCACCAGAAATCCAAGAATGTGATCTATGGCAAGGAAACATATGTGGGGTGAGGTTTATGAGCCTCTAGTCGATGATAAATGGCCACACAACCCCCATTTTTTATGAAAATAGCCATGAGCGACCTTGAAAATAGCCATGAGCGACCATTTTCAATAATACTAGAGGCTAACACCTACGGATTTTTGACCAAGAAATGGTCTCCACCAGAAATCCAAGAATGTGATCTATGGCAAGGAAACATATGTGGGGTGAGGTGTACGAGCCTCTGGTCGATGATCAATGGCCACACAACCCCCATTTTTGTCGAAAATAGCCATGAACGACCATTTTCAATAATACCGAAGGCTAACACGTACGAGTTTTTGACCAAGAAATGGTCTCCACCAGAAATCCAAGAATGTGATCTATGGCAAGGAAACATATGTGGGGTGAGGTTTATGAGCCTCTAGTCGATGATAAATGGCCACACAACCCCCATTTTTTATGAAAATAGCCATGAGCGACCTTGAAAATAGCCATGAGCAACCATTTTCAATAATACTAGAGGCTAACACCTACGGATTTTAGACCAAGAAATGGTCTCCACCAGAAATCCAAGAATGTGATCTATGGCAAGGAAACATATGTGGGGTGAGGTGTATGAGCCTCTGGTCGACGATCAATGGCCACACAACCCCCATTGTTTATGAAAATAGCCATGAGCGACCTTGAAAATAGCCATGAGCGACCATTTTCAATAATACTAGAGGCTAACACCTACGGATTTTTGACCAAGAAATGGTCTCCACCAGAAATCCAAGAATGTGATCTATGGCAAGGAAACATATGTGGGGTGAGGTGTATGAGCCTCTGGTCGATGATCAATGGCCACACAACCCCCATTTTTGTCGAAAATAGCCATGAACGACCATTTTCAATAATATCGAAGGCTAACACCTACGGATTTTTGACCAAGAAATGGCCTCCACCAGAAATCCAAGAATGTGATCTATGGCAAGGAAACATATGTGGGGTGAGGTGTATGAGCCTCTGGTCGATGATCAATGGCCACACAACCCCCATTTTTGTCGAAAATAGCCATGAACGACCATTTTCAATAATATCGAAGGCTAACACCTACGGATTTTTGACCAAGAAATGGTCTCCACCAGAAATCCAAGAATGTGATCTATGGCAAGGAAACATATGTGGGGTGAGGCGTATGAGCCTCTGGTCGACGATCAATGGCCACACAACCCCCATTTTTATGAAAATAGCCATGAGCGACCATTTTCAATAATACTAGAGGCTAACACCTACGGATTTTGGACCAAGAAATGGTCTCCACCAGAAATCCAAGAATGTGATCTATGGCAAGGAAACATATGTGGGGTGAGGTGTATGAGCGTCTGGTCGATGATCAATGGCCACACAACCCCCATTTTTGTCGAAAATAGCCATGAACGACCATTTTCAATAATACTAGAGGCTAAGACCTACGGATTTTTGACCAAGAAATGGTCTCCACCAGAAATCCAAGAATGTGATCTATGGCAAGGAAACATATGTGGAGTGAGGTGTACGATCCTCTGGTCGATGATCAATGGCCACACAACCCCCATTTTTGTCGAAAATAGCCATGAATGACCATTTTAAAAAATACCGAAGGCTAACACGTTCGGATTTTTGACCAAGAAATGGTCTCCACCAGAAATCCAAGAATGTGATCTATGGCAAGGAAACATATGTGGGGTGAGGTGTATGAGCCTCTGGTCGATGATCAATGGCCACACAACCCCCATTTTGTCGAAAATAGCCATGAATGACCATTTTCAATAATACCGAAGGCTAACACCTACGAGTTTTTAACCAAGAAATGGTCTCCACCAGAAATCCAAGAATGTGATCTATGGCAAGGAAACATATGTGGGGTGAGGTGTATGAGCCTCTGGTCGATGATCAATGGCCACACAACCCCCATTTTTGTCGAAAATAGCCATGAACGACCATTTTCAATAATATCGAAGGCTAACACCTACGGATTTTTGACCAAGAAATGGTCTCCACCAGAAATCCAAGAATGTGATCTATGGCAAGGAAACATATGTGGGGTGAGG